>NW_017305938.1:1070034-1071627 GCF_001594115.1 Trachymyrmex septentrionalis
TCGGGATAATTCGACTAAGATTATTAGAATAAAGATTCATGTATTTTAAGCTACATCTTTGGCTACATATTAATAAAACTTTTATACAAATACAATATATTTTAAATACAAACATTCGTTTCAGGACAAAATAATGCTTCTTTTTGCAAAATTTGTTCATTTCGTGCAAAAACACGAATGAGTCTAGTTTTCGAGATTGGACATGAGGGAATTAAACTTATAACATTTACCACTGAGGAAAATCTCTTTAAAGGAATAAAATTTTGAGTAAATACTATAAGAGTCGTCACTAAATCAGTCATACGGTTCCATGCTGTAGTTAGTCTACTATTCCCATCCGTTTTATTTTTAAAAACATTAACAATATACGATAACATAGACACATAAACAAAAAAATCTGTTGAACTTTATATTGAGTAAGAACTACACTTACTATATCTAGAAAAATTAAATATCTCAAACAATCATATCATCATATCACGATAATCACGATTGTCAAACAAAAATTTTAAGAATACAAATATTTACTTAGATGTATGATTTTTTTAAATTATGGTATAACTTTTATCATAGATGTGTTTGCAACAAGATGTTACAGCAGACTTAGCAGTTGCTGCTGCGTGCGCAGACACGTTTACGCGTGTCTCGCGTGTTTTAATTTTAGTGTAGCCTCGATTCTTGGTCTACATATCACTGTTTTAATTTGAGAACATGTGCCTATCATAAAAAAATAAAAGCAATATCTGTCTGTGTACATACAATTGATAATATATGACATGAATAATTCGTGGAGAAAAATGAAATATCTGGTAATCTCTTTTTCTCGGATATACAGTAGATAAATTTCTCTCATGTAGTCTCGAGCATTTCATATTTCTTTCCTCAATAGCGGGTTAAAAGCAGGTTAAGAAAAAGATATTTTAGCACTAGAGATAAGTTAGTTTTACGGTAATGACATACGATTTCAAAATGCCATCTTTGTAATCTTTATGATAGTAAAGCTATGAGATATTGTTGTCGTAGAAGACGCGTCAAAAGTTATAGAAGTATCAAAATATGCGACAACGTTTTCTCTCGATCCGACGAATACTAGGGAGAGAGTTTATGAGACTAACAGCAGAGAGAACGAAGAACGCCCATTCGTGGATGAGGTATGTGATTTGTGTTGGAATGCATCGATAGGTTTCCGGATACCATTGGGTGAATGATATTTTCTGCGCGCCAGTCGGAGAATCGTATTTCGTCGGAAAATCGTCGGGAAATGTTGGAAGCCAGCGTCGCGCGTGCTAAACGATTACTTCCCGTGATTTATGTACCGAAAGTAACAATCGGAGATCGTCCATTTTCTTAAATATTTGGCTATAGGAAACGCGCGAAACGAAGTATTCGTATCGCAGTTTAGCGCGATAGGACATGCACGTGATTCTGGAAAGCCAATAAATTTAGACTTTAAATAGGAGAATGGTCTTTAAATCTGCATAGGGGATTTTTACGTTCTCATGTAAAAATGTGTAGATGCTTCAATGGGCGAATACGTAATATATCAGAAAATGAAAAAAATTAAAACCTATATAATATTTCAATAATAATATC
>NW_017305938.1:1071727-1089169 GCF_001594115.1 Trachymyrmex septentrionalis
AACGTAGTATATCTTTTCTACGTAGTAGAAAATGAAAAAAATTAAAACCTATATAATATTTCAATAATAATATCGATTTATTTTGAAACAAAATTAAATTAATACCAAGAGTAATTAAAAACCGAGAAATTAAAAAGACTAAAGTGACTTTAGCTTATATCTCGATTTGCTGTGATTTTATCGGTATTTAAAAACAATATACATTATAATATAAATTTTCAAAGTCAATTTTATTTTTTTGGGGGGAAATTTATTAAATTTACTAGTATTCCACACTGAAAACTTTGAACGACGTAAAGTGCATTTACGTTTCTGCTCCAATTGCGGTATATACCATGATTTAGTGGAAAGAGGAGCAAATCCTTTAACGAGGAAAGGAACTGGGTATTTCTTGCGAGAGGAATGCCTTGCATTGATATGAGTATTATTCGCAATGCAATGGCAGATTCGATTTGTATCAACGACAAGGAGTCTTTAGGATTTACTCGCGTTTGCAGTATCTGGGTGTCCTCGTGAATAAATGATGACGAGTCGTACGTCTCAAAGGGTCGACGTACTCTGTGCTACTACATACCTGATTGTATGCGGTATGTAACGAGGTCACCAAACTTTGGTATCATAGCAGACTTATGGTGTATAGAATGGAATAATGATAGTTCAGTTTTATTGAACGTATTGCGTAGTATCGAACGTATTATATAATAACAGAATGTAAATCACATATATAGCAGCTTAATTATTTACAGAATATTTTTACATATTTACAGATTAATAACATACTGCAAGCTATATTTGAATTTTTAATTTTAAACGAAAAAATATGCGGTGTAGATGCTCTTACAATTTTATCATATACTGTTTTCGATTAATTTATACTGCAGCAGTAGTTTTTTCTATCAATCTATTATCAATATGTTACCATATTACGTTTTATATATAATTCCATTTAAAAAATATAATTTTTTATAAATCATAGATATAGTACGTATATAATTCGAAAAACTTTCTATTTTCATATAAAGCATAAATAAAGCGGGTAATTTTATGTGTGGTGAGCAGAGGGCGTTGACTCTGAAATGAATTTATCGACGTCTCGATAAATTAATAAACTACCATCCATCAGCCCATCGCATCCATCAGTCTAGTCGCTCCATTTTGCCAATACCGAGTGAACAGAGTGGGCGGAAAGAAGTAGTCCATCGTGTTTCGACAACGAGTTCCGCTTTGAGAAAATAGCATCTGCGGTCTTTCTGGACGTGACACGCTTAATGGAATTCGGTTCGTTCCTTTCGGTGAAATGGGACCTCTAGGAGCCCCCGTCATCGACTTTACTATCCACGATGATGTAGCCGTTTATCGAACATCATTCTCACGACGCCCCCGAGTGTGGATTTTCCCGCGAAGGAAGCGAATGGACTTGGCCCGTGTCATCGGTTGTAGCACTTTGTCCAACTTCTGCGTTCTATTCCCGACGGCTTTTCCACGCTCGATGAATTGATTCGAACCGTACGAGTATCGTCTAGGCGAGGAAATTGGGCTGACTGATAGGTTACTGCACATGAAAAGATAATTGCGTTATTCCTGACTCTTGATACTGATTGTCATTATTATATATCGAATAGATTTTTAACTACAAATCCTTGAAGATAAATTACAAAAGATTTTAATAACAAAGATATCGATAATTCGATATCGTAGAACGTAATCAAATAAAGAAAATTAAAGAATTGTAAAAAATAATTTACAGGACATAATTAAATAGAAAGATAATATTTTTTTCATTTAATCTTAACTTTTGTTTCAGATATAAGATTTAAGATAAGCTTTAATTGTAGAGAATATTTAATTTTGAAGATTACTAATATAAAAATTTCTCCTACAAATAAATTTTTTGCAAAGTTTTTGTTAGAAGAATCAAGAATTGAATTATTACCGAAATTGAATTATTATTTGAACTGATTAAAATATTTTAAGTAATATTAAAAGGTCGCGAATATACGCGACGTGGCGCGTACCTTCGTCATCATAGATGATATTAATAGCACCGTTTGTCAAGTTTAGCACAGTTGCGGGAATTCCGTTTCTAGTTCGTTGGTCAGTGACAAAGTAAACCGCACTGCTAAATATACTTTAGACGGTGGGCAAGAGAATAAATAGATAATTTGAATGTTATTAAGGCCACAACTTTTTTTTTGTACTCGATAAATACCTAACCTGTACACAATTATATAAAAAACGTATGATATAAAAAAAATGCTGTTATATATATAAATGAATAAAAAGATAAATTGAGTCAACTAAATGCATGTATTACAGATTGTTACAAACATAAGTAATTAATTCAACTCTATTTGTGATTTACTTAATTTTAATCTTTTTATTTGTAACAATAACATATTAATTTGACTTAAGGACATACGTGTAATGATAAATTAAAAACATACTGCATTGAAGGAACATTTCCTTGTGTTAAATCAATACTGAATTTAGTATAAAAATTTGTATAAAATATTTATAAAGTTGACAAACTCTACTATAAAATAATAGGAACTCAATATAAGTTATTGTTAGTACTAATTTCGAAATAAATTCAACTTTGACTTTGAATCAATGTATTATAATTGATTTGAATTTTTATATATTTTTTCAAATAATTGCTCTTAATTTTTACTTAAAGTTCTTACTTCTTTTATTATTCTTACGTAGAATTATTTTATAGTTTCACATACAGTTTATTAATTACAATTATGCATCTGGTATTTTACAATTTTTAAAAACACACATATGGTATCGATGGGATTCGAACCTAAGAATTCTAAGGTGATAATGTAACACGCTAAGCTATAATCGTACGTTTGTTTGAACACTTTAGCATTCGATTATTTGACCCATTCTGAGCACTTATCATGGAATGTCTCGCGAATCAATGTATTGATGATTGCATCAAGCGAATGTGTAATCAATGTGAAACAGTTTTTATTTGCCTCTATAAATCAAATGTATATGATTCATATAATATTTAAACAGATAATACATGATAAATAATTTACACAATTGTACAAGATTCTTAGATCAAGTAAATTATATTTTAATCAATTATAAGATATATTTGTATTGATTGTAACGAAATTGTTAGATAAATGTATTGATAATTGTATATTTCATTTGTATTAAGCAGTTACATAATCAATACAAAATAATTTCTAATATATTTGGCTGTAAATCAAATGTTTATAATTCATGTAATGTATTTAAATTTAATATGACAAAAAAATTATTTATAAGTTATATAAAAAAATTGTTAGGCTATGTAAATTATATTTTAATCAATTTGAAAAAGTATTTATATTAACGCGCTTGCGCTCAATTAACTATATCGTTGATTTGTATTAATCGTTTTATGCAATTAAACTAATAACATATTTAATTTAATTGATTAAATTAAATTCAATTGCATTACAAGAGTTTCTTTTATTTTATAAGTAATTAAAATAAAAAAATATTTGTTTAATGTAACTACATATGTGATTGATGCAAGAAAATTTTTTAACTGATACTGTACAATTGAGGCAAATATTTATTTACATATTGAAACAGGAGTATGACATATTTGTTTTATTAATACTGTCATTACAAAATTATTTCCAATTAGACTGATGCTGTTGATTCAACAGCATTTTTTCTCAGTGTATCAAAACGGATTTTTCATTTTTTAATATAATTAAAACGTATATTTTAGAGCGATGTGATCAGTTAATTAAATTACGTTGTACAAAATATATACTTTTAATGTGTTGCTTTTAAAAAAGATCTTCATTCGTAATGGTAATGGCGCGTGATAGACTAATTTAAACACGTAGAATGGTTGCAACTTAGAATGGTGTCACACAGTTCCGCCACTTCTTGGCATCTTCAGCGTTCGCGCGTGTGGTCAGCTGTTTGCTAACTTTGGCTACCACTCGCACTGTGCTAATTTGTGGGTCTGCGGTACGCCGCATTGTGGAATGTTTTGCCTCATTCTGGTAGACAGATACGCGCGAGATACCGAAACAGATTGATTTGAATGTCCTGATGGCAATTATCAAATTAATTATACTTAATTGATTGAAAAAAATTGTACGCAAATTTTACGAAATGCATTACAAATAATTTTGCAAATGGACAGATGCATTGATTGACATTCCATTAATATATTCAATTTCTTGGAATCACAGCAAGGAATAGTATAAATATTAATATATGTTATTGTATTATATATATTATATATTTTAAAAAAGGAAAAATTATGTAAAAACAGTATATAAAATTTAGCAATATTTTGTTATTTTTTCATGATGTCATAAGAAAATAGAGTTATATAATATACAGCAATAATTTTTTGTAAGAATTAGTATATTATTTATTTTTTAAATTAATTCTTCAATTATCTGAATATATTCTTTGTAATTTATTTTTACCCTGGTCCATAAATCGAAATCAAATCGTTAAAAATCAATTAACTTATAAACTCGGGTAATATATATGCGCGTACAATCTTTTTTAATAAAATTGTATACAATATGAATACGTATACAAATAATAAATGTTTAAAGTGTATATTTTTTCACACAATTTGCCAACAGATAAAATCTTGTATTGAAGTGTATTTTACGCTTCCCCCCCCCCCCCTTCCTATCTTATATAATAATACAATAAAGATAATATCGAATACTACATAACGTGTGAAATTTTCAGCATTTCATTATATATTTTACATACGCACTCATCCAATTTAATACAGATTACTATATCAAATTTACATAACCGGATGTAACTATCGGTTAATTGCTATTACGTGGTTACTGTCACTAAACCACGATATTTGTATTTGTATTGGTATTTATTTTATTTCGGATTAAATTCCGTATTTCTATTTGTATTTTACATCCGACAATAAATGTTTTATTTATATAGAAATGTTACATTTAATATTATTATAAACTCGAATAATGTTTAACTTTAAATTAAAAAATGAAAGTAAGTGGATTATCGGCTAATTAAGTAAAGCGTGTTCCAAAAATGAAATTTTCATCTGTAATTGTCTTCCATCATGACTTTATTTTTTTTTTTATTACTTTTCACTTATAATTAACTTGTTATTTATATCAGTGAAAAACATTTTATCCTTTGTGATCTGTTATGTTGTTTTATAAATATTATATTATAATATATATATTATATATTATACTGTAACATTGAATTTCAATTTGTACAAGTATAAATAATATTATTAAATTTATTATAATAATCTATTTGAAAAGGTTTGGAAATAAACTTTAGACATTTCTGTGATAAGTGTTTAAAATAGAAGAATAAAAATTTGTTAGGAGAGATTAGCTTTAACTTTGAACATAAAGAAAATTCCTAAGTCTCCACAAATTTGGTAGAAAATTATATGGTCACCGATAAAAGTCTATGATTTCGGATACACAGCTGTCCTTGTGTCAGCTATTGAACGAGATAAAAAACGCTACTACTCAATGCGGATTAAATATCACAGCTCTGATTTTCGCAGCTTTTTCGCGTCTCTTTCGCGGACACGACGTCTCACGAGCGTTACGATTTCCCGTTTTAAAAAGGGGAATAGAGCGAATGGCAGTGGAAATATCGCATTTTATACAAACGTCGGTGTCGGAGTTTTACAATCGCGCAAAGCGCCCGGGGGGATGTAAAAGACAAATTGTGTAACGAGAAAGCCGGATGGTACTGCAAAATGCGACGGCCCGTTCTCTCACCGATCTAAATTTGCTCGTGCAAATATGTTCTATGTTACATTGTAGCAGGAAAATACGAAACGATTGATATGAAAAGGGCGAATTATCTTTTCGACATTGCGAAGTGAAGCATGATCTTTTCTAATTAGGCGGATTTTAAATGGGTAGGATCTTTAGAAAACATATAGAAAAGAATATTTTATTAAAAGGTGTATCTGTAATCATTATATGAAGGGTACAAAAAGTATGACTATACGTCTGCGCTGTATAGCCCTTAGCAATGTATAATGTGTAATGCGATATAATTTTAAAGTAATTTAGTAAATATAAAACTATAGAAGTAAGGATGGAATAAAAAATATATACCAAAGAAACAACTCATGTTCTCCTGCGAAAATTTTCCAGTCTTATAGTTTTATAAGTAAATATTAATTTAATAAAAACACACTGTTTCAATTTTCCAAGTTTCATTTTGGACTACGTCCAAGTGTAGAAAAATGCGAATAAAAATAAAGAAGAGGAACAAAATTATTTTTCAGTTTCAATCACGTTCCTAATGCATATTATGAAAGGAAAATTGTATTTATAAATTTTGGTATTTATTTTGTGATACACGGATATTAGATTATTTTAAATAGTAATAATTCATTCTAATTTGAAAAATTCTAATTTTACACAATTGACGGGGCAAATTTACAGGGTAAATCGCTAGCAAGTAATTTTTGCGTACACACGTTTCTTTTAATGGTACATTTCAGTATGTAAATATTAGTAGAAGAATAGAATGCTTTACGATAAAACATTAATTTTAGGCGGTTATTATTTTCATAAATAATCTTTTTAATTAAAGTTTATGAGAATTAAAAATGTAGAGAAAAGAGCGCGGAGAGAAATTTTATTTCTGCTAGAAATAGGTCAAGTAATTGCTGAATCCGTCCACATCGAAGAGATCGCACTTGACGTGCAATTAAGACTAATTACATTCGTAACGATTCGTAAAATTAAATTTTTGCTACATCCGTAAGCACGAATGATTTATGCATCTTAATTTTGAAAAAAATGGCGTTAATTAATATTTTGGAGAACTGATTGATTGAGATCGATAATGATGTTTGAAAGTGCAATGGTCATTAATTTAAAATTAATTAAGCCATGAAGCTTCCTTGATACCAGGATTTATAAATTTATCAATTTGCATCTTGTAGTATAACATATTTATATAAATATATTTAGCAACATGATTAATATTAATTTTGTTTCTTTTTTTTATTTTTACCTACACTTTCTTATCTTTAGACATAGTTTAAAGTGAATCTTGGAAAATTGTGTTTTTATTAAATTTGCTTAATGCCAGGATGATATTATCAGATTTAAAAATATATTCATTAATTTGAAATTAATTAAGCAATCTTCCTTAACACCAGAAATAAACTGCCCAGAATAGTAATTTTTTGAAATATTTTTGTTATATTATTTCTTTTGTAAATTTATGATCTTATTACAAAAAAATATTTAGTATTCTAGGATAAATATATACTTTAAATATTTTTGTAACCTTGTTATAGAGAAATCAGAATTTAACGTTAGAATCTATTATGGATTTCTTCTATGGATTATTGATTTTGAACGCTGAAATTTCTTTTAAATTAAAACTAAAATTGTTATTGTAATGTATTAAATAATTATTGAATTTTTGATATTTTACACCGATTTACTTTATATACCTATATACATATATACAGAATATGAAAAAGTTCGTGATTTGTAATGTTTTTCTTTTTTATGAAAATTCTTTGAGGTCTTCTTTAATGGAAAAATTGATTTTCAAGTTTTTTGTTGACAATAATTTTAAATGTTTGATTAAGGGATGAGATTTATCTTGCATCTCAACTTTGTACCAATTTTTCCACGACCGACTTTTGCTGCTGGTCGAAGCATATCCATGCCGAAAATGCAGCATACCATTTCTGTTGGTTTGAAATCCTGCTTACATATATTCATAAAGGACACAAAGGCGAAAATACATTTATTCATAAAGCCGCGAAGGCATAAGTATTTTAGCATATTTCCTTAATAATCAAAATCGGATTAAACTTCCATAATTTGGTATGAGTAATTTTAAATGTACATATATTTTTATTCTTTTTATGTGATTAATTACAATATAACTACAATATAATGTACCCGTGTGAAGTTAACCCCCCTAACTTTACAAAAAACTTTCTATAGCTCATTCGATTGCTTATCGTTTGCATATGTTTGCACATTGCGAATTTTTGTTTGCATATTTTCAGTAAAAAAAGTTATTTAAAAAACAATTTTGGTGAGCCAGTTTCACATTAGCTCTTCAACTGTGAGCAAATTAGATCGAAATAACCTAAATCGATAGATTTTTGTTTGTACATTTCGAAACAAGTTGATTTTTCGCACATTTTTAGTGAAAAAGTTATTAACAAATAAATTTTGGGACGAGTCAATTTAATACAACAAAAATAATATTTTCGACTCGAATTCTAAAAAAATGCATTGAAAGTAGCACCAATTGAGAGATTTTTGTTTGCTCATTTCAAGACAAGTAAATTTTTCGTTATGACGCTTCATATCTTTGTTTTTACGTTGAAAAATCTCGTACAGCTTAATCATAAAAACAAAGAAATCAAGAAAATTGTCGGTCTGTCGAATACAACGATGGTTGTAAAAAAAAAAGAAGGAAAGCAAAGAAGTGTAAGCGCGTAAACGTACATCGTATTTTGTATGCAAACCACGCAGTCGGTTTCGCATTGTGCGTTTTGCGAATACGAGCAGTATGCTTGAAAGATTTTTTCTTCTCTTTTGTGAACAGTAGTTTGCCGAATAAACCAAATGAAAGTCCAACGATTTTCATTGAAATAAAAACTTACACCAATCTCAATATTTTTAATGAAAGTACAATTTAAAATCAGCTCAATTCGAATGTAACAATAAGAATATATGATAGTTGTCAATATAACGAAAAATTTGAAAACTATTTAACATTTATAATGTTAGAATAACAATAAATTGCAGCCTCTTAGAGTATACGAATTTATATCTGTAGTTTACCTAATTCAATGCTCCTGTATATCATATTTTAATGAATTTAGAATATTCTTTTGATTCACATATGTGATTCGATATTCCTTTAGTCCATAAAATATCGAGATTCGAATGCAAGTAATAGAAAATTGGATTTTGCACCGTGAAAGCTGCTCGCAGGCGCATGGAAGTGAGTCAGAAGGCGCCATAAAACTAGAATGATTCTCGTGTCAGTCAGCACAAGGAGACGATTCTCTCATGTATTATGTAATTCGTTGGACTTCGACATACAATCACAGAGCCGTATCGTTCTCACGTTTATATAATTATAATTTAATTTCTTGAGTTGTAGATTTTTTCATCGGCACCGTGTTAAGTATACTGAGAGAAATGATTTTGTTATAGGAACAAATCAAGGAAAAACAAATGTAATATTTGTTAAAAAAAAAACGATCGATTAGTTATTATTGCGAATTAATTAATTTTCATTCGTCAATGTAACAAATAATCAATAGTATCGCTTGCAAATAAAAGGCTTATATATAGAAGTCGGAGACGGTTATAGGGTCTCAAATCGTAAGAAATTGACCAATTCTAGTCAATATTTATTCTAGTCAGTATTTTTCCGATATTTGATTGTGATTAATCAGTTTCCTACGACTTAAGACTCCACGATTATCTACGATTTCTATATAAACGAATCTAAATCTATACAAAAGATAGGTTAGATTCTATACATATGTATAGTTTACTTTTAGCTGTTACTAGTAATTGGTTGGTGTATAGACTAACAGTAATCACAACAAATCAATTTGTTGTCACATATTTACAGGTCACTTGTTAGAGGTACTGATGGCTTGTTAAATTAACAAAATCCTTTCTGTCAGTGTATAAATATAACTTAAACGTGGAGTGGAATGGTAATGTTTAGCATCGCGATTTATGCAGAAAATAAAATACTATTCTTTTTCAAGCAAATAAAGAGGAATTTTTTATATATTAATTATTAAGTAAAAACAATTTGAATAATGCTCTCTCTTGATTCTAATTATTGTTTTATTAAATCTTTTATTAAAATTATTATTTTTTATAAAAAGAATTTCTTTAACACAGAATAAAGATTTTAGTCAGGAAGTTAAAGTATAAATAAAACTTTATATGTTAAAATTAAGTTTTGTTTTGATATGCACTATTCAATGAGCATTATTATAATATTTCCACGTTAAATAATTAGTCAAATAAATATTTTGCGACGTTTAAAAATAGTAAAATGGCAAGTGTATACAGTTTGTACGTACCACGTGATACGAATGTATCTCCATAATTTCACAGTCGTGTGGCTATGTCTCTTCCCGAACGATGTTTACTTTAATCGAAGCTACTGCAATGAAATAATATGCAATCAGCTGTCCGGATGGCGATATATCGGTCGCGTAATAAGCGATTCCTCTTCCGTTTCATTATCTCCAATTTGACGTGGAGTTGAGCGCATTTTGTTTCTTCACGATGCAACGGAAGTTACGCGAGGAACGAGTTATATGGAAAAGAAATAATGCACGGAGAAAGATATTGCCACAGTAAATAATGGTCTTCATTCCGAGGTTTGCTTATTGCGTTGCACTTTGCGCATTTAGTATACAGTTAATGTTTTTTTTTTTTTTTTGACAGCTAACTTTGCGACAGAGAAGTTTATTGCACATCGAAAATACTCGTGCTATCTAACTATTGTAATATGATTGGAGGAGAAATACTGCTGAATAATACGGTAAAGTTTGAAGTTTCTTAACTCGTCCGCGGCATCCGGTATCATATACAGACCTTTGCAGTTTACATAAATATATCTAAACGCCCATATCTCTTAAACAGAACATTCCGAGAACTACTTCAGTTTCCATTGTCATCTACAGTCTCTTGAAACCCGCGTGAATATAGATTTCTTGTAAAGTATTTATGTGAGATAACTCGTAACTTTCATAGAACACTCGAAGACTGCTCCTGGGCTCTCTATGTATAATATCGGATATCATCTCCAAGTCCTTCAAACTTGTATATATACTTAGACAATCGCTTATATCTAGACGAGAGAAAAGAACAAATCCATTGACTTAATCTTCAGTATTATTTGCCAAGAAGATTCTTGGTAATTCACACTCTATATTCTTAGATTAAAGTTTGTTATTTAAAATAAAATTTGCCAGAAAATTCTTGTGGCAATTTTAGTTGATTGAAAATTAATTCATTTTACTAACTTTTCAATGAAGGAGGCAACGCAATTAACTGAAATATATATTTATTCTTTATATCAGTCGTTCAATAAGATCGTGAAAAATAAGAGATCTAACATTTTTGAGTTTATATATACAATATTTATATGTATAATGGGTGCTTTTGATTTGGATATCTTTATTTATTGCTTCTATTCGAACGCTTCTTTTATCTGAAGCACTCTATCCAAGCGCAACTATTTTTCCGCTAAGTTGGATCGCCTACGATTCTTCTTCGCACTTTCGTCTCGATTCCAAGTTACGCTTTCAACCTCCTCGTTCACTTTGTTTCGTATCGTTGAACTGGCTGGTTTATACATCCGCGTTATTTTAGTTTTCTCGTTTGCCAGACTGCGAAAGGATCCACGCCGTTGGAAATTGACTTCGCCACGGAAGTAAAGAACTTTAGTATATCGACTAATTTATTTTTGTTGGTGGATAAGCTACGATTAAATTTAGGATACTTGCTCGGAGAACGAAACGCGTTTTATATCTTTCAGTGTACTCTCTTCGTGTAAACATTACGCAAAGTGTAACAGTATATAAGAACTTTTGTGAAAAATAAATATACATTTTATTGTACTTAATTCCTTTTCGTTCATTGGAAGATTAATAGCATTCATTTCTTATTTTTATAATTTTTTAATACTTATCTTTATATGTTTACATGTTTTTATTTAATAGTATTACTGCTCATCTTTATACCATATTTTTATATTAATATATTTTTTCTTATTATATAATTCTTTTTGTGCGTGTTGAAAAGAAATATTGGTGATAACAATATTTCTCTTTAACACGCATTAACTTCTACAAGCTTAATTGCGTTTAATTTCTCTGTAAGACATTTATCAATTTCGTGCCATGCAATATGTGTTTCGCTAAAAATGTGAATAAATATAATAAGAAAATCTACTGTTACTGTAATGAAATGTAAATAATAAAATTTTAACTTAAAAACGTATAGTAATTTCCGACATGCAAAAATGTTAAAATTAACATAAAAATGTTGATTTTAACATTTTTGCATGTTTCAGAAAGTCCAGTATATGTCTTTAAGTTAAAATTAATGTTCTATTTTTTACAATGTAACATCGAACTGAGATATCTACGCAGAAGATAACCAAGAAGAAGAAGAAAAAGGTTATCGCATTCGACGCATAATAATTCGAAAATGCAAAATTTTTAACATAAAATCAGATGTACTTTCATGTTTAATAAACTCTTCGTCGTACGCGTACGATAAAATCAGAGGCAATATAAATAAATGTCTGTTATGCGCTATTTATGATATGATCGCCTCTTGTAAAGCAGGATATCACGCCCAGAACAAACTGCTATCTTTTATTTGCTCTGTTATTTGCTAAACACGACTGAAGCCGTGTAATCACCGTGAGTCTTTCCTATACAATTACAGATCGCGATTAACTGTGTATGTTACATTTGTGCAACATAATTACTATCTTTCATATGATTATTTCTATTCTAAAAAAATAAAAGACATTGCGATTTGCTTATTGAAAAAGCAGGAGGAATTGATTCTAAATTAATATTAATTAAACGAGAATGTGACGACGACAAAAAATTGATATATTAATTTTATTTTTTTAGTTATATTAATAATGTATAAAAAAAGAAAAATTATCAGGTTATTTAATATATATCTGGCGGTGCGCCACAAGTGCGATCTTCTCTTTTGAAATTCCGTATGTTCTGCAGGGTAAGGTCATTCGAATCGGCTACAAATGTCTCCAATGCATTATAATTTCTCTTTTCATAGCAGCCGATATTGGTCACGCGAGTTGCATTATGCAACGTTTGCTTCGGTGTTTATGCGTTGTACAACACATTTTACGTTACGACATTAACTAACTAACAAGTTAAACCACGGGAAACGTGCATGAGTTAGTCTGTGACAAAGCGATTTATCACGTCGATCGATCCGATAAATACGGTATGCTTTTGGAGATCTGTCGTATAACTGTTGGAAAAGGTATTCAATCGAATAGCTTCCGTTTTTCTCTCGATATCCTATCATGATCACTCGAATAGTTTTCGAAACGATTCCAAGCATCCGACATGCTACGAACTAAAGGAAGGTCGATTCCAATCGGAATAGTTTCATGACATTTCTTCCGGATAATACTGGTAAACTTTATCTACATACGTTGACGTGAAATTTATTCTTTGAATTTTAAAAAATATAAAATCTACATATTTTGGTACTAGAAGCATTAAACGATTATTATTTCCTGTTTCTGTTTTTTAGATTAATGTTATATCTTTTGTGTAAAAGACAGGATTCTAAAATATTTTTACTTTTCAATAATTATATCCTTTATACTGATAAAATATTTGATCTTTATCACTTTCTTTACTTTCATAGTAATTGTTCGCTTGGTTCTTTTAATAAATAAGAAACGTTCGTATTTCTAGTGTTAAAATGTTCGCCTTCTCATATTTCTCGACTTTTGTACGAACGGAAAAATTGATGCGTTGCATTTTTCATGCATGTTGTTTCTTGTAGCGGATGTGAGAAGAATACGAAAATTAGCCCGTCGAGACTAATTTTACGGTCACCGCGCGTAAAATATTTGCGTGTGAGAAAATGTAGTTTAAATACTACTTATATACGGAGGCATGCACCACGTGCACGATACGGAGAAAAATATTGCCACTTCGCGGTTTGCTGCGATTTATTTTTCTTAACTTTTTCACTAACTGCTTAACATATTGTGATAAGATAGAGTATTATATGATGTAAGCATCAATGAATACGCAAATTGCTTTTAAAAACCGATTTCGATTTTACATTCTCATACTTATAGGATAAAGAACGTTGCCAATTTTCCTTAAGTTTACTTTTTAATTAACTTTTTACGGTCTTAAAAGAATCGTGGCTCGAGAGTTTACTGCTTTGTCCGCCATTGAAGCCGAATTTTATTGCAGCGCCATAAATTTCCGTTTACGGGCATGAAAAGAACGATTTTCTTCAAAAAGGCGACCTGATATCTGTATGTCTGCACAGAGTATTGTGCTTAGTTCATTAGGTGGAAATATCAATCGATTGGTTTTGAATGAATCAATGTGATATTTCGAAATAGAAACGATGAATTTCCGACTAACTCTGAACAATGATAGAATATTTATCGGATTACCTTGTACAGCTATCAAAAAAAGGAAAAAAAAAACCATTGGAAATTGCATGAAATTGCAGTTAGTAACCGTACAATAATGGAGCCAAAAAATTTAACATTTTCTCTATTCTTCAGAATTTATTGTTGCGTATAGAAGTATCCAATTATTGGGTTTGTTCCTTTTAAAGGATGAGCTTTGGAAATAAACTTTTACATGAATTGTACAAGTGTTAAAATTAATGCGTTAGTTCTAGTTATTTTTAATAATTTGGAAATTGAAAGGAATACGATTGTTCTAAAGAGGCTATTGATTACAATATGTTAGGTCCTTCTTGAATAATCGAAACAGCGACAGATTGAATTTCAAGTGTGAAGTAATAAGTCTGATAGATTTACATATAATCATAACAAATACTAGAATATTATGAATTTTAATTTGTTACCGTATATAATAAACCGATTTAGCGCAGAAATTAGCACGATTGGAAATTAGCATTTCCGAGGACGTAATCTCTGTCAAGGGAAAAGTGACTATGAGCACGTGCCGTTTTTCATCTCTAGGTAAAATCTGCGAAGAATGGCAGCCTTGCTTTTATAATCGGAACGAGTACTTCGAAACAAAAGCAGTGCTTATGTAATGATTTCTCTCTCTCTCTCTCTCTCTCTCTCTCATTCTCTCGTACTCTCTCGCATTAAACAATAGATTGTGCCGATTGATCGAATGAATTGCTTTCAATGTAAAGCAATATCGCCCAACATCGCTTGAGCACGTATCGTCGAATGTTTACTAGATCTGATCTCCGGAGGAACGACTGTAATCACGTTGATATCAAGCTTCTGAACGTTCCATTTGGCGCATCGATGCGCTCGTTTAATGTCGTGAGAAGTATCGGAAGTTACTTTCGTATTTTTTCAATTGCACTTTTTTGCAGCGCGAACTTCTCCAGTCGATCTCTTTTCAATTAAAGCGCCGCATATATTGAAAAAGACGTACTGGAAGGTATAATGATGCAGCGTGACCCTTTCGCGCCATTTCAAAAGCAATAGTCGTCATTCTTTATTGAAAACGTACAATTTAGTTTTACGTAAAGAATTTAAGAAAGTGAGCACATTTTTATGTTATTTTTATGAAGTAAAAATTTTTTAATTAAAAATTTACGTAATTAGATTACATATAATTAAATCAGTATTACCATTATTAAATAATGATATGTAATCCAATTACACATAAATTTTTGATTAAAAAATTTTTACTTTATAAAAATGTGCTCACTTTCTTAAATTCTTTACAATGTTATCTTACGAAGAAAATACTATAGTGATATTCTTTTATTTTTATTATTGCTTCATTGAATCTTATTTTTGGAATAAAAACTATATTTGTTGTATGTATATAAGAGAGAGCACATAAAGACTCGTATTATACTAATAATAAAGTTTTCGTTACTTTTATTAAATTATGCTAGACTTCGCGGAATCATGTATGGTTATAGATCTTATTCGTGCATTTACATTTTTAATGTCAGAAACTTGCCTCATTAATCAATTTTATATCTATTTTATGATTTGATGTCGTAAAATTAAACTTTATATAAAAATTTACAGTATATAATCCAATAGCAAGAAACTTTGTTTATTATTTATATTTGTAAAGCACTTTGTAATCACTTTAAGAATTATACATATTATAGGTTGAAATAAACTCCTAAATATTTAAGCGCACATTGTAAATATATATCATAGTTTTTTAGATTAATTTAGATTTAGAAGTATTCTGCACGTTTACCAATATTCATTTAATTTATAAATTAAAAAGGCGATTATTTATTGTGTGCAAATATTACACACACTTGATATGTGCATTAAATCATATATGGATGATTTCTTGCTGCCAAATTTGTTTATTTTATTGTATAGTAATGCGCACGTTCGTGTCGAAAACGTATAGGAAATATGTTTGAATTATGTGACACTAGATTTTGCATTTTGTCACGACAATAATAAGTATTGAATAATTGTTGGAGAGAGTAGTTCATTTTCGACCGGCGATGACGCTCAATCGTCGATATGCCCGCGATCGCGTCGGTATCCGCCCTCGATTTGGATCACTCGCGTACTAGTGGTGAAATTTATGGCACATCCGCCGTACTTCGATGCATTTTCCACAAATGTCGGAGATAAACGGCGCGCGAGTTCGCCGTGAAGGAAGAAGGGATTTAGAGGGTGAGAGTTATATGAGGTAAAAGGGTTGTTAGAAGATGGTGCTTGTGCGCGCGAAGGGTTGCATCAGATGAAATAACAATCCCCGACGCGTCCTTAAGTCTACCTGCAACGGGTAGGTAAGATTAACTGACTCGCGTGAAAATTTATGGCGTTGCCGCTTTTCAGTGTGCGAGAAAAATGAGCTCGTTGCTCGTGAGAGAGGGACGATTAACCGAGAGTAGAGAGTGGAGGAGAAGGGAAGATACACAAATAGCCAGAAATAAAGATTCGTAGTGTTGTTTTACTTGTGTGAGATGTAAAAGAAACCGCAGGCTACATGATTTGTATAAAAGTTTTTGTACAACTTGACTGTAATTTGAAAGCGCGACATATCGCGATATACATATGTAATAACTAATAAGTTTGCGTTATGCATGTAGTTACAGTGCGTAACATAGGTACATTTAAAATGAACAACTATTGTAGATGCAAATTGCAACGTGGAAAACAACGTTCTATTATGTTTTATAACGTATGTTATTGCATGTCAATGTGTAAAAAACGAGAACCTATTTTCTGTTGAAAAATTCTGCAGCTGTTACACATGCTTGGCTGTGTAAAAGGAATTCCCTTTTGGTTTGGTTCAATATATTGATATTGTTCACATGGGTAGACAATATGCAAGTAATGTTTTTATTGATCGCAATAAGAGTACAGATTATATATGAGGGACGTTACATCGTCGTTTTAATGAAAATTCCTCACAATTTTACTTTTATCGGCGGAATTTAGGCATTGGCATTTTAGTACCTGTTAGCGAAGGTGTTTGTCTTTACATTGTAATCAATCGTAACATTGCTTTAAAATAGCTAAAATTCTTGTAATTATTGAAGCAGATTTTTTAAAAGTGTTAAAATTGATTTTTCTACAATAATTATTTTTCATATCACTTTTTGTATACATAATTACTGTTATTTTCTAAATTTTTTTATGCAAATTAAAATATTAAAAAATTTGTTTTATATATATATA
>NW_017305938.1:1089269-1104741 GCF_001594115.1 Trachymyrmex septentrionalis
AACTATATTATGATAACTATATAGGGATATACAACATAAATATTTAAATTGTTATCTGAATGTATTAAAAATTCAAATCTAAGCGTTTTTGAAGCAGTATATAATTTTTTGACGACATGTCTCTCGTATATGAACGTATCGGTAAAAATGTTTGCTGAACTCGGCTGTCTGAATATTTCAGCAAGAAATATCTAGGAGAGCATAGGAAGAAGGGGTTTGAAACGAAGAGAGAGGAGGATCGTATTAGATGAGGTTTTTCGTAGCAAGCCGAGGCTTGAACGCATATATTGACGCGCCGGCTTTAAGCAGCTTGCAAATATTTTTCGTGGCCAGTCAAACTCATATGACAGAATATCATGCAGACATTTCTGCAAGATGTTCCGTCGAGTTGTTATTAGATTGCAATATCACATATCGTTCCTTTACTTTAATAGTGGCACAACTCAAAAACAGAAAAGGAAAAAAACTAATTTTAATTTGATAGAAAATTGTATTATTGATCAATCAAACAATATTGCGGCAAAAAGAATGTACTCTTAACATGCCACTTTTCATTTTTGTTTTATAATCTTTGAAATATCACTTTTTTTATTTCTGACGATTTTAACAATTTTTTAACGGCACTTTTTGAGCTGTGGTATTTTGACAATTTTTTATAAAATTAAGTTAATTCATTTTTTACTACAGTAGAGTGTTTACCTAACTCATTAAAATAACTCGAAAATCATATTTTTGTGTAATTTTTTAAATACAGGAGCGATATGTAGTTTCCAAATTGAAATTTTTGTTTTGCTAAAGTTTATTCTATAGCATAATTAGAAAATGATCAAACGTTTAATATTTATCTCCGTGATTATGAGTCTAAATTATAAAAGACTGAGAAATAAAGTTAATTAAGTTCTTTGTTATATTATTCGCATGTAACGTAATTCTAAAGTTTTATAATTACATTATCATGAAATTTGCTTAATAAAAATTAATTGGTTTTAAAATATAAACTCTCTTTTGATAAATATATCGTCCAACAGTTACACACGCATACATACACACGATTTTAAAAATCACAAGTACCTATATTTATTAGTTCAGAACCATTTAACATGCAAATTTATTAAAAATTTTATTAATTTTCTGCATAAGTAAAGTTGTTAATAAATTTATTCGAATATATGCTGTTGAGAAAGATAAAGTTAAAGTTTCAAAATACCTTATATATTCGCGTAGTTCTATCAGTCTTCAGGATAGGCAAATGCGCATGTTCGTGTGTTCACACGTGTACATGAGCAAGCAACCTGCATATATAAGTAATTTGCTGAGAAGCTCAGACGATAAACTCTCAAATTCTACTAGCGGACTAGCAAAAATTTATAAAACAAGAAGTGAGCCAAATATTAGAGTTTCCTTTCTTTCTGATAATTTAATTTTTTAGTTATTAATATTATTCGACATTAACAATCGTTGCACGCACTATTAATTAATATTTTCACTATTGCAAAGTAATTGTTGAGACAAATATTTTTTTATATTTCTTATATGCATATAATATTCCCTTTTATTTTCTTTTTCATTATAATCGGTATCAAAGAAAAGTTCCATATTGCTCTTTTAATCTTGGTTATTTTATCTTGAGAACATTCTCTATTATAAGAGGAGCACATCGGCATTTGTCTTACATTTTTATATCTTTTATAGGAATTTCTTCAAAACTTGTATTACATTAATATTATTAATTATGTTATAATAATAAACTGTGCGATACTATGAAAATTTGCATGATAAAAAGCTTATTGACTATTTCAATAAGCAAATAAGCTATATATGTTAGAAGAAGAAATAGAAATTATAATGATATCAAAATAATTTATCGAATAATTATGAACATATTTCCGCAGTTTGTAACGTCACTAATTACGTGATTATTTATTATCATGGTATTATATTACGCAAATAAGGTCATCAGGTGGAATACATTTGGTCGAGATAACCACGACAGCTAACATATATGAATAATGAATATTCAAATTTTAATGATAACTTTAATTTGTGGAGATAACATTGTCTATATATTTACAAATATTCTACGTAGTTTTTCTAACTTCAACTTGCAATAAAAATAAATTCCTTTTTCGTAAAGATACTTTTAAGAAATTCTGAAAATTCCAAAAATTGAAGATATGTTTCCAATGTTATAATCGTTTTATTTTTAAATCGAATTTAGTGATTACTGACACGTAATTGCAGCGTTGAATTGTAACATTGAAAATTAAAGGATTCCGCCGCAAGCGAGTTTAACGAGATCCAATTTCGGAAACTTTATCATGTACAAATTAATAAGACCAAAATTTTCTACGTACAACGTGTAAAATTTAACGACCGCGAGGGAACTTTTCGAAAAACCTAATTCACGAACTTTCCAAAGCTCTCTTCATGATACTATTTCAATGTATGACGCACTCGATATGTATACTCGTATATGCGTAAGCGCAATATTTGTAGATTTCGAGAAAACGTTTCGCAGCGCGCCGGAGCTAATTGCGAAAAACGCACGGGAATCGAAAGAGCGAGCCTCTCGTATTTTCCGCGTTATCCGGTTTTCGCATGTTTTCTCCTGTCGTGTCGCATACACATGGAAATTCGGACGCACGCTCTGCGGATGGAAATCGTTGGAAAGACATTTACATGCGCGAATTTCATCGCGCCTCGTAACCCTCCCCTGCGTTTGCCTTTGACGGTATGCGTTTTTTTTTTGGGTTCTCGTCATTGCGATTTCATCATGGAAAAAAACGTTTTGTCAACCCGACAAGCGTTGCCAATGGATTATTGGTAAAATATTTTGGAATGTAAAACTATCGTTTTTAAGCAAAATTCAGAAACACGAGTTAACGAGTGGTACAAATATTCTATTTACGTAATGTTTATTTTTTATCCTTTAATTTATTATTTACGAGACGAACGTATTACAACATATCTCATTTAAAAAAATAATTACTTGCAGCTTGCAGGTCAATAGAATTAATATCAAACATATGAAATAATGCAATATTTTGTAGTTAGATTATGGAAAGAATATTAATCACTGTGAGATTATTATGGTTAATAATATCATAATAATTTATTATTATTTATTTAATTATTTGAAAATATTACGTTGTCGTATTTAATACCATAATTATCTCCGATTGACGTTATATTCCGTATATTCTTTTAATAAAATATTAATGCAAGAGATTATTTTTATTAACGGTAGTCGATTAAGCTTATTGATTTAGTTGAATTCCCATGTATTTATAATTATATTTATAATACCACATGTGAAGAGGGATAATAAAGAGAACATATTTAATTATGAAATTATTTATTAACAAACTGAGAGTGAGAATATAAAAGAGGAAAATGTATAACATCTAGTAATATTTAGTATAATATGGTTCAATTAAGAGGTTCAATTTTAATTTCGGAAAGATACTTTTTTATATGTTTGAAATTTTGTTTTCTGTAACTTTTTAATCTTAATATTTAATACTCAGTGTTTATAACTCCGTGTTCCTCCTAATTGAAGCAAGTGAAATTTCGCTCGTTTTGTTTAATCACGAGGATGTTGCTGCTTTATTAAATTAGGATTATAGTAGAATTCAACTTTTAATTAATTTTATTATGAACGCTGGCATTATACCGGCATATGACTATATCAAACATAAGTCTGCCCGAAAGCTGAAAGGTTCTTTTATTAAAACCTTGTATCTGTTGAAATTACATTATGAGTAGAAAGAAGTTTACCAGTGTAGGCAAGTTAAACGAATGGTAATTGGCTCTTCAGACGAACCAATTAATTAAGCTTTGTACATCGCCCGTAGAAACTGCTTAATGACGCCTTTCAATCGGGGAATAGCCGATTAAATAAAGTACCGGTCTGGGAGCGTTAAAGGCCGTGCTTATTAAATTCGTCATCAAGCTGACAATTACATTATATATATATTAGGTACAAAAAATATTTTCAATTATTTTATTTAAAAATATACAAAGTAAACAATATTAAACGGAGGAATATCTTAGGATCATACATGTGAATATACGACTAATAAAGAATAAATACTTTTAATGATCAAGCTGGATCTTAAGTCCTTAAATAATTCAATGTGAATTTGTATAACCTATTTTATACAATTAAAGCATTTTATGAAGAGTAATATTTATGTAACATGTATATGTATTAAGTTAATAATAGTTATATATGTCATCGTAAATGTCGATAAAAAAATCTCATGATAGACACTGAATTTCTTAATTAATATCTCTCTTTTATTTATAAATCAAAGCTGCAACTTGGTGTTTAACACACTCTCTCTCAGAGGATTCAAAGCTGATTTATATCATTAATTGCAATTCTCGCTACGATGTGTTGTATCGATGTAAGATTCTCATGTGTACCATGGCTGTCCCGCAGTACGTGTCTTCCGAAACGACAAACCGTACGTGCGGGCGAATAATCGAGCCGGAATAATACGGTTATTGCGCTGGAGCGCAAGCGTATACCCACATTCTAGCAACATTGTAGCGCTAATGACGGCGTACCACGTTTCGCAGATGAGATATTTTTAAACAGCGAGAAACCGATTCTAATACAGCATTGCACGCGCTGAATAGTCTTGGGATTACGTTGACACGTATAAACAGACCGATGTCACGGCGACGGTGGTTCTAGTCAACGCGCTGCATTTACATGCAATGAGGAAGTTAGGGTAATTCTGCGAGTTAGGAAACTCCCTTTCGGGATTCTCATACCGTAGACTCTTCCGACAATATCGCATTTGTAGCGTATCCATAGAAATTTTACTATATTGTTAAGGAAAGTGTTCAGCATAATGAGCAACCTGTGAGACCTATTTTGAAAAGCAATCAGCAGCGTCGTCAAAGTTTGCAAGCAATTCGAAAGAATGGAAGAAGACTTTATCGTCTTGTTCATCATTTCTTTTAAAACGATAGTTTCATCAAAAAGCGACGAAAATTCCACTATTCGATGGATTAAAAAGTGACGTTTTATTAATGCGCGAGTTTGGATAAAAACTGAACGTCGCGACATGGCTTTTGCGACGAGCAATTTTATTTTTCCGCCGTCTACTAATTCTCGTGTCATTGTTGCATTATACTGCACGAAAGCACAATATTAGTCGTGCATTGATCACAACCCCAATTTTCAGCACTTCTTCCAAACATAATCCTCTGGTGATATAAATCAATATAACGTCATGAATATTCTGCGTTGGACGCGTGTCCACGGTATTATAACTTCCAATCGACGTCAGGCCGCGTTACCGTAGACGCGCGCGTCGCCATTTCAGCAGTAAATCCTTCTACATCGTGTCCTAAAAGCCAAATCATATTACGGCGACGGGTTATGATGGCATCGATCCGAGTCACTCAACTAACACTTTCACATTCCAGGATAAATAAATATGAACTCTATTATATTGAAATAAATTTATTGTCACATGTCAGCAATTTCAGCGCCATATTCGCGTACAGTAAATAACTGGATTATTGCGGTTTTTGCATTTAATCCATTTGTTCTCGCAATGCTCGCATGTACTTTCAATATCAATATTGATTGCACGTTATCACAATATACGATCACTTTTATAAAAAGAGAATGATATGAATATTGATTACGTTGTCTCTTATTAAAAAAATAACAACTTTAGCTTTTTAAATGAAGCTTTTGAGTTTCGAGTGCTATAACTACGTCAGTGAACTTTTAATTTAAGTAACTTAAATAATTTAATCGTTAATGATTAATTCTTAATTTACAAAATTTAATTAGTTCTTCCTTAGTATTATTTTTTTTTATAACAGCAGATATCAACATCTTTGTCGATGTGAGATATTTACGTTTCATCTTAATATGTAATGATTCTATAGTAGGACACACAGCTTATGGATGGACGAGTTGTGTAGGCTCGAGAACATAAACTTCATTCTCGCGAATGTACGGACGTAGGCTTGAATACATGTACAGGAAGACCACGTAGTTGCGTAAATTCCGGTCATAAAGCCTGCCTAAATTGCGGGGCCTCGCGATTAATGCCCGATAACGATATCCGAATTCCACAACAGCCGCGACAACTCGGCGCACACGTATCACTGCTAGATAACTCGCATGACTGCCCACCGTCATGCTCGGCACAGGCACACGACATAGGGAACTCGGAACTGATGTCTCTTTAAAGGTCGAGGATGCCGTAATTACAACGTGCCGATGTCTACCTTGCTCGTTGCAATAGGGCGTACTCATTTGCTGCATTTGCACGGTTTGTTGTTGTTGATAATCATTAGTCATAATCATGCAATGTGAAAATTTTGAATGAGCCTAATTTCTAGTTCTCCTAGAATTATTAAAAATAGATGCATAATTGCAAATTTTTTATTATACAAGTTAAGTGAATTGACGAATCATAATTTTAACTATATAGAGTATTTCAGATCTCTAATTTCTTATGATCATAATTTAGAATTGATTTTTTTTCTTAATAAAGTTTACGACGAATAGCTTTTAAGTAATAAAAGATTGAAGAATTTTTTTGAAGGAAAATAAGATGAGGGGAAAAGTAAAATTTTATCATATGTTTAAAAGTGACAAGTGAATTTTAACAAGTTTAAGAATCGAAAACTTACAATAAATGCGATGATGGCTGTCCATGTTTTTGCTGGAGAAAGAAAAAAATCTACTCTAATTTATTTAAAGAATTTATGAATGATAAGCGGCTTGTTAGTTTTAGATTATATTTATTAAATTTGTTTGTCAAAGTATCATATTTCTTTTAAAAATTATTATACGGATTAACGAGTAAGGGATTTCTGAATAATTTTAAAATAATTCCATTTGCATTCAATACGCTATCATTATTATTACTGAGATAGAAATTATGTTATCCTTTGCATTCGCAATCCAGATTGCGGAGTTAAAGACTCGTATTAAATGTGTTAGTGTGCATACAGTCGTTATGGATTCGTCGATTCACGTATGCTGTTGATATTACACCATTACAAAACTGGCCGTGCACCGAAGATAAACTCGAGATAATGGCGTAACGTGCACGGCGAATATTCGTATCGTATCAGCGGTTGTTACCGGGCTTTCCATATGCCCCTGATATCCGTCAGTTAGCGAACTTCAATGTTCGATATGTGCATCGAAAACATGAGAGATTTTTACAATGCATATTTCAGTAACAAGTAACATTATATTACGATTCAATACGTCATTATGACAATAATTAATATACATCTCCGATAAGTTTTCTAACGTATTAATTTACGCAGGAAATTAAAAACTTGATAAACGTTAAGGAGTTTTGTTGAGTTGTAAAGAAAATTTAAGAATATTATGGAGAATTTTGATATTATTTGATATTACTGTTATTAAAATAATTTTTCCTCACATTTTAATGTTATTATGATAATGATTTTCAATGGATCAAAGTGATAAACATATAATATTTTTTTTTCAAATTTTTTTTTGACGTCATTATTATTAGATTAATTCTCATAAAGCAGGTCATTTCAACAACATTGACAACGTTATAGCAATGTTGCTGCAAGCTTCTGTGCTGTATGAGTTTATATACATAACGCATTTAATATATATTCTATTTTAATGCGATGAGAAATGTATGTATAAAGGAGTATTGAAGAATGTGACAGTTCTTAACTTAATTCTATACACATAGTATATTTATTAGATATCTATTTATACTCAATTTTTTAAGTTTTACTTTACAATATACATATATATTAACTTTTTTTTACAAATTAATATTATTCGACAATATAATTTAACGTTATTATGAAGTCTTCCCGCTCGATGAGAAAACTTAATTAAAGATGAGGACAGCCAGATTGAACGATTTTTCTTAGTAACATAATTATGTAACATAACATATGTATAATCATGATGGAAGAAACCCAGGTGTTTATTCTCGAGATGAATTTCGTATAATTCTGCGCAGATATCAGATGTGACTATATTCAAATCAACATAATTTAGACGATTCACTGCCAAAAAGACGAACATGGAAATCTGATGTAGTTCCCACGCAGAATTTACATTGTCAATTGACAACGTAAGCACACATAATTAAGTAAAAACAGAAAAACATGTAAGTAAAGGAATAATGATGTGATGTCGATTCAAATTATCGGAAAGATGATGGTATCTGACATGTAATTTTCATTGACTAATTAGAAATGTGTGTGCGCAATAACACACCTGAATGGCTTCTTCAATGCGTATAATCACGTATGTATTATAACAATTTAAACATGAATAACGTTAACTTGATAAATATACTTTTGTTAATAAAATTATGCGAGATATATCAAATAATTTCTTATATGTTAGGAAGGAATAATTAACGCTTTTGATCTGAACAATTTATACTGTAACAATATAAAAGAAGCTTATGGATGATATTAATTTAACTTGTTAAATTAAATCTACAAAGAAGTTGAGATTTATCTATATGTATATATCATATATATATACAATACAATAGTTAAAAACTAGAATTTCGCTGATTAATGACGGAGGATAAAAAAGGATCGATTAATAAAAAATGTAGCAAATTAATATTTATGGAGAGAATATTAATTTTTATAGAAAATCTTTTGTATCAAGTGTATGGTCTTGTAACTATCGTAAATATTAACTTCTTTAATCGTTACACAATTATTACATCGACGTTGATCGACTGCCTCATCAAGCGGATAACAAGCTTAAATTTAATGCCGCTTTAATAGCTATTGTTATGTTTTGACCGCTAATGGAATATTTTACTAGAAACAAGGAATATTACAGATCACCGCGCATATTAATCTCGTTAAATCACGTCCGTTACGCAAGGTAAATAATTTTACCGCACAACGCTGTTTACGGTTGTGAGCCAAACATTAATTCGAATTAACTAGTAAATTGCGGCGACGATTTTGCAAAATTTTATAAAATAAAAAAAAATATCGCTAATTGTTTACAGTAATATTTTTTGTTGTATTATTTTATTCGCCTATTGCATATATAAATTAATTAAATATATTTTGATCCGAGTTTTAGGTATATGTATACATGATATATGTAGCGCATCGTTATATATACATATATATATATATATATATACCTAAATGTCGGATATTTAAAGTCGGTCAGCCTATCAGTTCACAGAATAACGAGGTCATCAATGAGGGGTCGTATGTCATCGACGTTCAATGAGAGAGAAGAATTCGAAATTGTGCGACTCATCCTATATATCAACTTTATAAATAATTGACATTTCAAAGAGAAAATGACGTTACAGGATATTTATTTTTCTATTTTAAAATCGTAAAACTCTTCTATTTAAGAAATAATATAACAATGTACAGCGTATACAGTTCTGTTATGACGTATGAATGTAGAATTTGTTTTATTATTAAAATAGTGTGACTGATATGAAAAGTTTGATAAATGTTTGTAAATTTTAATGAAACTGCTTGCTAGTAATAATTTGCATTTGGCAGGAATTCAAACAATACACGTCTGCACATTTCTTTAAATAGAGTATTGCTAGACTATATTAATTGGTACATTAATTGGAACATTGCGTACAGGAAATGTATGCAAAACTCAGGTCATGGTCGACTTATTAAAATACTACAATTAGAGATATGTCTGAAATATTATAATTGTCTGTATTCTATATATTATTTATACTTGTAAGAGATATCTTAAGACAGCTTAGTGTGTGAAACTCTATCCATGATCTAGAATGATGTATGGAGTCTTAAAGACATTTGCGCGTGTTAGAAGTTTCGAAAGTGAGCATCCATCTATCCGTCAATAAATTTAGTTAATTGATCAATTGGATCAAAAGGCATAATCGCAAAAATGGAGAAGAATAATCATAACTTTTGCGCTTCCATCATCGTCAAGTTTATTATGATATTCTGGAAATAACAACGAGAATATTCTTGAAAATAGCT
Organism: Trachymyrmex septentrionalis; assembly: GCF_001594115.1. Lineage (NCBI taxonomy): Eukaryota > Metazoa > Arthropoda > Insecta > Hymenoptera > Formicidae > Trachymyrmex > Trachymyrmex septentrionalis. Next base: position 1,099,278 of record NW_017305938.1, read on the forward strand.
TGAAATACGGTTTGCAAATATTTGACTGTAATTTTTTATTGACAGTTATTTTTGAATTTTTTAGAACATATAGAAATTCTTTTTTACGGTCTCTTTTACGACGTTTTTTTAACAAAGTTCGTTAGTTAGTTGGTACAATTAACAGCAATTGGATAAACGTTACGCTCATACTGTAATCTACATCTTTACTTGACGTTTATGTCGCAAGTCTGATAAAGATCCAAAAGGACACAGCTATTCATATCTCATAGCTGCTCTACTTTTCGGTTATTTACTCCGATCTTCTAATCGTGTGCGGAATAATCTCTCATGAAATGCCACCTATTGATTCAGTGCACTCGATTTCAACGTTATCGCAGGGATGACTGATCCGTACAGTCATTTGGGCTTAGTGAACCTACGGATCCGAACTTAATACACTGCGGGCACTCGCATACATTTACAAATGCATGCATTTATACCATACACATACATATGAATACGTTTTTGCGAGCGATAATGCAATAAGCATTTGCGGAAAGTGAAAGCAATTTAATCTAGGAATAATAAAAGGAATAAGAATAAGAATAAACTATATTCATATTTGATATAAATGGAATAAGATAGTGAAAGTTAAAACTTCTTTTTTATTTATAAATCTTAATTTAATAAATGAGAATCATTTATTAAACGAATTGCATGGTTTTAGGTGAAAGACAAAAAGCAAAATCTTATCTGTCAAATAAGAACATCTTTTTCTTGACAGAACAAGTTTTCTATATAAGAAAAAATTTATTTTTACATAATATTGTTTAATGTCATGAATTTTTCTACTTTCGACATTGATTAGCTACGATTATATAAGTTTATATGAAAGCTTATTTATATACGTACTCGTTAAATATGTAAGTAATAGAATCATAAACGTTTAACGCATGCCTCAACCTTACGTCATTGAGATAATTGACTGCTTAGATGGCCTCTTAAAAATAAAGTATCAACTTGAAAAATAATCGTCACGGTTCTGCCCAGTAAATCGCCGTCTACCCAGTAAAGTGTCTATTTTACGGAGGCTGATTGGTTACTCAACGCGCTCTTTTACACCTTCATGAGTAAAGTAGTGGTAATTATGGCGCGAAATTGTACGCTTGTCTTAATGCTGCTATCTATTATGATTTCTGATTATGAGTGAAAGTCTCGTTAATCATCGCCGCGATTACGCGAATGTAATTCAGTAAGATAAGTTTAACTCTTCATTTGTGATCATTTCCTTTACAACGAAATACTTCTCGCACAATTTTTAATAAACCGTAAATAACTAGTTGCTGTAATAATATGTCACATATCCTGAAGTAAATTTTTTATGTAATTTTAATATTTATATTTTTTATTGTTTTGAAGATTAATTTTTAAAATTTATCTTTATTTGACTGTTAAAAGTTACAGTTTTATTGGAATAATATAGAGAATGTGTACTTAACTTTGTATTATATAACAACAGTGACACAATACAATGTAACGTTTTAAACTTCATATTTTATCAATAGAGTTACACACATATGCACACTTGTGTTATATAAATGCTGTTATCATGTTATAATGTAGAAAAAAGAAAATATTCCTTTTTTTTAAATAATATCTTGCGATAAATATATTTGTTCACCGCATGCTATGGTAATTAATATAATCTACTATAAAATTTCTTTTGATTTAGATCAAATTTTTCAAGAAAATATTTTTCAAGTGTAATTTATTGTGTGTGTTTCAAACATTGTATGAAAAATTGAACTGCTATTAGTTTAAAAATATTCAGTAAATGAGTAGCGTTTTTTTAAAGACCGTTCTTTCGTTTGATTGATATTTTATAAATATCATTTTTAATTATTTTATGTACTTAAATATAATATTTTGCTGTTTCTTTGTAATAAAAAGAACATGAAATATCGTTAATATTTAAATAATAATATTGTACAATAATTTATTAGAATAGAAACTTCTTGAGCAATTTTTTCATATTGCTCACAAATATTTTAAGTGCTGCGTAATAATATGCTGACAACAGGAGTATGTGAAAGTACCGGAAGTAAATTTATTTTACTTATCGTCCATTCAAACCGGTTTATCTATCATTTGCGCTACCAAAAAAAGTCCATTAGCAACTCACTGGCGCGACGTAATCGTGCCAATTATCGTATCGTTACTTTTACGATTGTCAGGTTTATTCCGCTGAGTAGTGGAAAAATAAGCGGCCTATAAGGAAAGTATAGACGAGCTCTTGCATGTCCATATTTTCCGATACTCTTGCTTAATTAAAAATTTTTAAAAGCTGCTCTCGATGCAATAGAATAGTGCATTGCGTGTTCAAATATCGGTATAGTGCTATTATATTCTCCCATTTTTGGCCAGCTTGTATTTCTCTAAAAACTACAGTTCTATTTACATCAAACTAAAATGCAATTTTGCATTGTGCAATAGCAATCACAACATATCGACACGATAAATATTTGTGTCTTAAATTTCTTGTTTTTTTATTATTAGAATATATGCATATTTACGTGATATAAGGTTTGTTATCGCATTGTGCGATACAATACTTTTAATGTTATGAACATACAAAAAAAGAATAATGCAATGTTATACCTATATAACACTTCAGTGTTTCTTTAATAATATTCGCTTACAACTAAATATAATATAAGCGGAAAAATACATTAGTAGTAACTTCTTCATTTATTTATGTAATAAGAAAATTAATATTAAAATAAGGGAAAATTAAGTTTATTAAGAATGATTTTTTATTATATGTTATATACTGTGTATTTATTTAAATAAATTTAGATAATATCAACTAAAAGTTTTAGTAATACCTTATATTATATGTACGAATTTTATTCGCGAGTTATCTTTTGATTTTAATAGTACATAAGTAATTATTGCATTATAGTCTACAATATAATAGTAGAATATAATATAATATAATATATACGACATTGTATGTAATAATTAATTATGTTATACTCTATTAAAAACATTAATTAATTATGTTATACTATTAAAAACAATAATTAATTATGTTATACTATTAAAAACAATAATTAATTATGGTCTAAAGGCTTAGGACGCTCGCACGGAATGCAAGAGATCCGGGTTCGACTCCCGGCCGAGGCAATATTTTTCACAATAAGTTTTTTAACATTAAATTTGGGAAAATTTGAGGGGTTTATTAATATTTCGGATTGATTGCGTTGAAAGTCCGACAACCATATCGGCACGCAATTATAATTTCTGAAATTAATTTATTTAAATGAATATATATTATAGTTCAACATCTTAACATTCAGACCGTAGTGGCGCTTCGTATTTAAAGTAACATAATAAATTATGTTATACTATATTAAAAACAAAAAATAATTTGTGAACAAAGTTTAGAACACATGGTTATAAGTTGTATAGGGTGTTAGAAATTTTAACGGATATTATCTGACAATAAGTTTATTTGAACAATTTATAGGGTATTTCAGTAACTTTGTTACAATATCTCTGTTATCGTTAATGATGCGAAAATGTCTAAGAAATAAATCGTTTAGTTCGTAGTGGGACACATATTGTGATGGGAATTATTTTTTTCTTAATATTATACTTTTAGAGATTTTAAGGTCATCGATTTTTTTTAGAATTATATATTTTTATCATTATTAGGGTACTAACTGAGATCGAGACAAATCCAACAATCTATAATACAATGATCTTCACGTGGCTTTGTATACGAAAAAATCTAGTGAATGGATGCGAATAATGAAATAAATAAGTACAATAATAAAAAGATGTGGTAAAAGAAAATTTATTATAATAAGTGTTCAAAATTATTTCTATTGATTTCTAAACATTTATTAATTTGATTATGAAAAGAGCGTCGCACATTTGCAAACATTTGGGGTGTTACAGCATAAGCTCGGATTTCTTTTTCCATTTCGTCACGTGTCATAGTTTGTATCATTAACGATAACGGAGATATTGCCTTGCAACAGAATTATTAAGACACCCTGTATATGATATGAAAATTAATATGACGTCTTTCTTAATGGACTTAATTTTATCTCCTATTTCGGCATTAATTCTTTTATTATATAATATGAATGGAGATATTGTTATTAATGAGGTGCAGAAGGATTTACGGGTTATCATCGTGTCGTGACTCATTGCTAGTGCTAACGTTTTGTGAAGCCATTCACTTTATCAACGAAGAGCGCACTGATACTGAGCTGCACTTCCAGAAGCTAACAAATATATTCGATGTACTTTTTTATATCTAATTATTAATAATGTGTTTATGCCCCCAATATTGTAAACGGAAGAAGCAAAACTTGCAAAAGAGATGATTGAAGTGAGACGTGTACATGCTGTCGTTGTTTCTTAATTACATATCAAGCGATTACGCGCTTTTAGACTCGTTAATTAAAAACCTTCGCCGCGGGCTGTCAGACGGCCGATCGCGAAAGTCGTTGAGAGAAACTTATATTAATTAAAGAGTTCAACAGAAAGGGCCGTAAATGCTGTTTCTCCGTCAACGGCGCGTTCAGATTTTTAGTGATTTTAGTGATGTTTTAAATATAAGGAAAAATATAGTATTGGTGATTTTAACTTATTAAGAGATAAGAAAGTGCAATGAAATTATTTTACGAAATTCAGAAATTGTAAATTTAGTGATTTATTATTATATAATAATCAGTAACTTTGTTGCATTTTTGTGTTATTTTACGAAATTTATTATTCAATCACGTTTTGCCTAAAGGTTAATTGTAATTGTAAAAAACTTTATTATCCTACTTTTTTGTAAAAGTCTGCTGAATTTGGTTTTTATGCTTCTCTCACAGAATATAAAACCGCAATATAACCATCGAAAAATTGTTGTTACATTATAATGAATTTCAAATATTGAAAAATAATAAATGCTAAAGAAATGTGAATGAAAAAAATATGTGAAAATAAAATAAGCTTTTAAAAGAATAATATTACTATACACATGTATCTATAATTCAATATAGTGACTGTCAAAAGTTTTTGGCTAATATATAATTTCTTATCAATCTTCCTTTTTAGTTTACATATTAATAAAATGTTTGTTATAATTAAGAACATGATTTATTTTAAAAACTACATAAACTTATATATTAGATTTTTTATCCGAGCAATAAAATTACTTATTAGTTAGAAACTTTTGATAGTTATAAAAGGTTGTAACAAGATGGCTTGTGATTATCTTAATTGCTTAGAAATATTAGTCCGACATAAGTGTGTGTCTACGGGATAAAATAGAAATATAAATATTTATACATTAATTATAAAATATGTTTGATATATTTTTGTAATTTTTGTGTATTTTTTGTCAATAATCTTTGTACTTTTTTGTAAATATTTTGAAGAGAAGGAGAGAGAGGGAGAGAGAGAGAGGGAGAGAGAGAGAGAGAGAGAGAGAGAGAGAGAG
>NW_017305938.1:1104841-1115123 GCF_001594115.1 Trachymyrmex septentrionalis
TATTTATTCGGGTAAAGTCTAAAGAATTAATTTCGTTCGTATGGTTAGCAATTGTCAGTAAGTGATGTATTTGCTGTGCTTGGTCCGGGGCAATGTTATAATGAATTTTGTAATGTACGTTATCGCGCGGGAAATTCACGAAATTGAATTTCCGAGGAGAGTGGCTTCTCGTAAAATGAAGGTGAAATACCGTCGTTAATATACAGAGCGCTCTACTTAAATGGGATGTCTAAACATCCACCTTTGGTTGCAAGGAAATCTTTTAATTAAAATTTACAAATAGGAATATATAAGGACAAATAGGCGCAGGACAAATACATTTGTGAATTAAACACTTGAAAAATAAGCATAATGCCAATTCCGTTGTTATTTTATACATAGACGGAATTACTTAATTATTTTTTAAAGGATTATGAGTAGATATCTTGTTTATATTAAACTTGTCTATATTAAACATATAGGAATGCATCGGATATCCGGGAAATATTGCCGGATATCTGATTTTTAGCAATATATCCGGCTAAAATTTATATAGAAATGGCTTTATATAGAAATGATGTGTATAATGGTATCTGAAAACTTTTATTATCACTAATATATTTTTAGAAATATAGTACCGAATGTCTGGCAAATATCCGGTTATTTGGCGCCGGATCAAGACAATCTTTCCCGGATATCCGGTGCATCCCTAATATTAAATAAACATGTACGTTATATGAACTTTAGTAAACATGCCTAATTGTTTGTCAAAACCCTTCAGGAGTTGAATTATGCTGTGGATTTCTTTGATAGTTAAATGAGACGTACTGGTGAAAAAAACTGTGTAAAGTTAATTATAAAGCTGCCGTTTATTATCGTAATTACCGTCTCATCATTAACTTCCTGCGTAAAATACGATCGGCCGACACACAAGAAAGTATAGCAACCGTCGTTAATCACACCTTATCTTGCAGTTCCTGATGCAGAGGGTTTCATCAAGGTTAATGCATTCGCACCGATAAACTACCATGGCACGCCCTGCTGTACATTATCGACTGCGGTGCAAATATAGGGATGCAGTGCGAAAATGCATATCACGAACGCAGCCAGTCAATAGCACTCAATTTTGTTTCCTTTTATGTTTGAAGTTGTCACATGTTTTAAAATAAAAAAATCTGGTCACTTAAAATTTTAATTATATTTTTACGAAATAAAAAACAAAGGCAATAGTGAATTTTTCGGAAGACGTCTTAAAAATTTAAGTTCTAAATAAATCTTTCTCACGTTAGTTGTTGCCTCTAACTGTTTATTATAATCTAAATTTTTATTATAAATTTTTAACAAATATTCATGGCAAATGCAATAACTTTTATGATGAACATATGTGCTAAAATATATATTTGTTAAAATATATTTTGTAGAAGAGAACAGTTTTTAAAATATAAATATTTGATACATTAAAAATTTACGATAAAAACTTCGAAATACCGTTATTCAATGCAAAATCGGATTTGCGTTTTCAATCTCAAATGCAGTGCTGGCCAATAACGTTTTTGCCCACTGACTTTACTATTATATATCACTGTGTTTATGAATATATTTAATATCAAATATATGAAAGTAAAACTACTACTTTTATTTTACGTTGATATGTAAATAAATTGTTAATATAAAATCAAATTTAGGAAATCTTAACAAACGTACGAAGAGTTTTGTGGGATGTAATTTATCTTTTATCCGCCTTATTATAATTTAATTTATTATGAATTGTCAATTACCAGCAAATCATTTTTTACAATTAGTGCACATACTATTTATAAGAAATTTATTTATCCTTTATATATATATAATATATATGTGTGTATATATGTAAACATGTGTGTATATATAAAAATGGCACATAATATTTTTATTGGATAAAAATAATATTATATGCTATGTTTTTTAATTAATTTTGAATAGATTAAGCAATAAAAAATCAACTTTTAATATAGGTACTTATTTTGCTGATAATTTAATTTCATATAAAAAGTTTTTTAAGTAACGCGTCCATCAAAGGAGAAATTATATCACGTTTATTTGAAATTATCTCACATTTTCTGTTTAATACAATTTTTCAAATTGTCTACGTTTTCAAGTACAATATTGCACAATATTTTGTTTCTCTTTTTAAATAAACATGATTTTACGCTCAATACATAAAAGATGTTTCCAACATAATATAAAATATGTGTTTTCATATAATAGCTTTTATTTGAAAATATTACATTTAATCAATTTTATTTTCTCTGTAAGCACATAATGTACAATAATACAATAAGTATTATATTCTTCGTAAAAATATTACTATTATTTCCGTATGTGTATTCATTGAGTAAGTACTTATAGATTTTTTACAATAGTAAAGATTAATTATTGCATACATAGTCATCAAAACAAGTTACAATGTATGAGAATTAAGTCTTATATCAATATGTTCCATGCCTTTTTGAGCATAAATATCTATAGCTTACGAAACGTTTTTAAAAATGTTATATCGAGTTTGCTTACCACATCATATATTGCTTTTGTTGAATATGTTTGCCTTCAATGCCAGATAGTGTCGATGTCTTTCATATTCTGTTGGATAACAATGCCATTATCGGAATTATATTGATGCTTGCATAAAAAGTATAATTTTATACGTAGGAATTTCTTGCGGCAATTTTTTACACTATAGGTAAAAAGATAAATTAAAAATTTTTTTAATTATTAATTTAGGAATAATTATAAAATAATTATTATACTTATCAAAAAATCATTTATTCTACGATCAAAAATTAAAAACTTTTCGCGAAAAGAATATCATTGCGAACACTTTCGCGCAAATTTATATTGTGTTATACTTCCTGCATACAAAATTGAAAAAATTATTATTTTTCACTGTATGCGTTGTCGAATATCTTACGCAAGTATCAGGCATGGCGTTTTCTGGCAGACAGGATATTACGAGCGCTTTCGTCGTTACGTTGGATTACTTGGCAGCGTCCTCGTCGTGTAATATAATCGTGAATATGTGTGGAACGAAGCTATTGATCCTTTCGTATGAACAATATTTTATGAAAAATAGTCAATGTGTGAATATGAAATGCACGAAATAAATTTTAGCAGAGAACAAATGATTAATAAACTGATACAATATAAGCAATGAGATTTTTTTACAAGATTTCTTTGATAGAGAAGCATACATGTAGGTGAATTAATTACATTATTTTATCTTCTTTTCTCGACGCGCAAGATTTTATAATTAGCAATTTACGCGAGCAAGCTATTTTTTATACGCTAATAATCTTGACTTTTTATTTTCACTAGCTTCTAGGATTATTAAGAGCAACAGAGATTGGTTTTTTATTAAAACTATTGATTATATTGCTTTATTTTCGAGTTCGGCTTTACGTAAACTGCAATAAGAAATGCACCGTAAGATCACTGTTCGCTCGACTTAGCAAAGGCAATGTACTTAGCTATCTCCATCGTTTAATTCTACTTAAGCAGAGCAGACTCATACTCGCGTGTTCCTTCTGGATTAGGGAGGTTCCCAGTAATTGTAATACATTGCTATAGTTGTAGCATGAAATGGGCTATATCTCCGTTTCTGTGAGCTCGATGCAGTCTCGTGAAATTGAAATCCTCACGGACAAGTGGAACTCCATAGAAATTAAGAACGGTCGATAATCTCTTCCAGGGATTGTTAAAGCAATCTTAAATTGTATAAGAAATCTTAAATCTGTGTGCGAAGCCGAAGATTTACGTTTTCATTACTTAGCAGTTTCCGCTAAAGCAATTTTGACCTGATATTGTTTATTTGATTTGAAACAATTCGTATATTATGTATGAGTCTATAATAATATTTGTAACAGATGGTCGCATTTAGGTACAAATATGATTATAAAATAAAGGAAATGCAAAAGACATAAAGGAATTAATTATAGATGCGTTAAATAGGATATTAACTATTATATGTATTACAATAATATCAAACCAATTTTAACGGAAATGATATGGAAATTGATATTCAAGCTATTAAATATTATTTATCGCATTGTAATATAATATTTATGTGTATACGCTTGCATTTACTATAATGAATTACATTTTATATTACATATTGTTTAGCGCTTATTATGTTATCGCAGGCAAATAATACGTTACTTGTTATATGCCTGGTTTAACGTTTCATAATAACAATGCCATAATTCTATTAAATTTCTTCCGTGATTTCTCCTTTCCGAAAGTTTTTGACAAGAACACATCGACTAATTTAATAAAAGAATCAAGTTAATGAAAATAATATATGAAGTAGCTTTTATAGTTTTTTGTGTTTTATAAAGGTATTTTGACAAATGAATGCTTTTCACAAAATTTATCATTTGCAAAACTTTTTTAAAATATTTGTAAAAAAATATCCATTTTAACATTATTTATGTATTTTAATATTATTACATTCGCGTATTACACGCTATTTTACATTATCGATTACAATTTATCTTTCTCACTGTCGTATCTTTGCATAAAAATCATAGATATCGAAGTCTGTCGCGAAGATGGTGTAATTCATTTATAATGCTGCAAGTGACACAGAATAGAAATGTCGAGGCGAACAAGAAGGCCGTTGACAGGTTGCCGTCACATCAGGAAATTGTTCTGAAGACTTTGCAGAAGGCAAATGAGAAAAGCTGAATTCTCCTTTCATTCAATCACGTTGAATTTCTATTTTCTCTGCGTAACATAAAATTTAGCTGGACCGGATAACACAAGGATACGAAAATGCAAAATGTAGATTTTCCATTGTTACGCCTATTCGAATCATGCTGGCGTGAAATTTACAATGGAATCGAATTCAAAATGAAATGCAAAGAAGTAAATGAAAAAAGTTTTTTCCAATTTATATGTAGTTATATGTCATGTCATGGTATGAAGTTTTAAACTTGTGAACTTAAAATTCTTTCGATAGGGACACCATTGTCATTCATACATTTTTGTTAGACTTTTGTCCATTTCTATTATTATAAATTAACTGTAATCTTGGTTAAAACTTTTTTTATTTTTTTTTAATATTTGGAATTAGAAAAAATAACAAATAAATACAACCAAGATTAAAGTTAATTTACATTGGTAGAAACTGCATTTTATAAATGTAATAACTGACATTTGTAATTATTGCGAAAGATTTTTTTCGGTAAATTAACATTTATGATATATTAAATTAACGCATTTTATTCATTTATCTTATAATTTATGTTTTAAAATACGTTATTTTTACGTTATTTCACTTAATCACTTATTCATAAATCGTGTTATTCATATATTAAGAAATGTTAAATATCAGTTTAATACAAATTTAAATAACATTATGTTAAATTCATAAAATCTTCAAATAACATAATCACTTTGTGTTAAATTCACTTGAATATGTTAAAAAATTCAACACAAATTATTAACAAGAACGTGAATGAACCGTTTCCAATACAAATATACAATGTTTTTTACTGTGTATGATGTTCTGTGAGTTTTAGAAGATATTTTGCGTATACGGTGAGATTTTTTTAAAGAAAATAAAGGACAAATGTGAAAATTTTAGGGCTTTGTTCCTACACGTTTCCAAATCAGTTTGCCACTCACGAAAATCTGTGCATTATAATATTTTATGTAGTACAAACACAGTATTATCAAATTGAGATAATGCGCAGTTTTCTGATAGCTTGAAACAGATTCGACTGTATTGGAACAACTCTTCATCTGAAATAATAAAAGGTTCGAAATAATGAAAAATGTAAAAAACTCTAGTGTGAATAGATTTAATCAAAAAAATTAAGAAATATATAATTAACAAAAACAATTGTATTTACATGCACGAAACTGTAAAGTATTTTCTTTACAGTTTCGTATTTCTCGTAAAAATTTTCTTATTAATATAATATTATAGACATTGGAACGCTAGTTAGAAAAGAATTTCCCGTAATGTCAAAATAAAGGAGAGTAAAGGACAATATTGGAAAGAAGGATAAAATAGAATTTTGAAGGAACAAATAAATCTAAAGGACAACTACCTAAAATAAAGGATTGTCCTTTACAATAAAAGACATACGGTCATCGTACGTATAGTTATTGAATTCAAATTGTTCCGCGAGCACTAAATATCAATTACCATAAAATTAAGTTTGATGAATTTGTTGAATGCTATATATAAATGAGAAGAAAAATATATCTTTGCCAATGCATGATATGTATGCGAGACGTTTTAGCATCTGGCATACGTTATGCTCGATGTGCGTAATACTCTTTTTCCGCTGCGGCGACATATTGTCGACGGTAAGTTTCAATATGCGGAGGTAAAAACGTATCGGTGATAGGACAGCTTTCAATAGTCCGATAAGCCGAGGAGTGAAAAAGTATGCGATTGAGCGGAAAACCAATAATCGTCTCGAATCGCAAAATATTTTCATCCGCCATTCCGTATTACACACGCGTACGGTCGGAGATACGCGTCTTGTGTACGCATAATATGCAGGTTCTACATCTGCATAATAATGTGCGGAATACGCATTTCGCGGGTATAATGTACGCGTGGCATCTACGTAATAGCAAGACGCCTCTTTGATCTCCGCTAGAGAATTTTAGGTGATGGACTGTTTGACGAAATTCGTATTGTATATTGTTCTTTCAAAACTCTGATTTGAAACGCTATGCACTAAAACACATTTTGTATTTGTGTTGGAAGTGATCCATTCAAGTCCTTGTTTGTTGACTTTTTTTTTAACATATTCAAGAGTTAATTTAACACAATGTGATTATGTTATTTAAATCTATGGTGTTAAATTGATATTCAACATCTCTTAGTGTTAAAATAACACAGTTTATGAGTAGGTGAATAAATAACATAAAAGTAATGTATTTTAAAATGTAAATTCTAAGATAAATGAATAAAATACGTTAATTTAAGTATCGTAAATATTATAAAATGTGCTTCCACAGTTTGCTTACAAATTATGTTAGTGTTATATTTTTTGTTAATTTATATAATATCTTTATATGTTACTTTTTAACATATTAATCTTGTATTAAATCAATATCTAAAAATTTGAGCGGACTGTTCGAAACACGTGAAATATGTTAAATTTAACAAATTTTGTTACAACTATATATTTATCTTTTTTTATATCTATTTATTTCAATAAATAATTATGACAATGTACATGGATCTAAGTTATTCCTTTGATTTTTTAGAATTCTAAAGATTTTTATTTTCAAAATTAAAATCGTTTTATGCACTTAAGTTGTCCAATATCTTTATTTGAAGAAACATAAATTTTTAATTATTAAAGAGATTTGGAGTGGTACTTAGTTTTAGTTATAAAGAATGCTTGTAGACGTGTACGGTATACATAAATGTGAGGGAGAAAGTTTGCGAAATTTTATCCCAAAGGAAATACACTTTTAAACGCATCTTACGTTATTCAAATTGTTCTCCTACGAACGATATGAAAAATTTAGTAAATTTCATAGCTCACCAGACGAAAGCTCTTACAAACGAAAGCTCTTGCAAACAGCCGCTCGTGTATGAATCATCATTTTTGAAAAGGGAAACTTGTTTTAAGGCGTAATGTACATAATTAGCCTTTTTATACATAATTATCTATCTTAAATTAATTTGATTTTTGTGAATTTTAATATTTTTTTATAAATTAATTCTGTAATGTATTGCCGTGTGAAATTTTATGGAATAATTAGTTGTTAAATATAAATTTTGTAAAGAGATAATTAACGTTTTGCGGACAGGAATTACATCGTTACAAAAAAAAAGCATTTTGGACTTTAACAAGCTTAACAATAAATTTTATGTTATATATGAATGTTTATATAATATAATATTATATTATATATTTTATATATGAATATATATACATATATTCTTGTACGTTCTGATTCCGAGATATCGAAATAGTTGATGGCCACTTGCGTTTTCCATGATGCGTATATGAAGATCGTCGAAATAGCTTATATCAGCCAACAGTACGAATTTCAATTATCCGCATCTCGCTGTTCCGGTTGTGATTAAGTGAGATGTACAAGCAACTGGAACGGTGGCTCGCTTGCACATCGAGTACTGCGCAGTCTGAGCTTTGTTCCCGAGTGCATAACTGAGCTCGTTCTATGAACCAATTACGCGGTCTCGCAACTATATCATAATAATTGAGGCGGTCACTACGATTGCACTACAATCGTAGTGAAATCGCGATCGCAGGCGCATCACTTCTGGGTCAAGTCGAACTTTAGGTTTACTCGTGAAATATGAAGATATCTATCAAGTGTAGAATATTAAGCAAGTGTTTGCTTAGTATTACTAATAATTGTAATGATAGAGAAGCAAGAAATTTTTTAATTTTTGTTAACGAGCTATCCATATAAAATATTTTCTCTTAGATACACTCTTTATTTTCAAATCTAAAGCGTATATGATGCACGGTCGCAATGGTCGCAATGGTCGCACTCGTTAATGATAGCTGGTGGCGAGAAAGTTTTGTTCCAACTTTGATTCCCCAAAGTTGTCGTAAGACGCAACATGTCATTGCACTTTCTAAATTATCACTATCTATCGCCATGCGACATTCCGCGACGCGTTGTAAATGCAACCTACCAAAGTGTATCGTCGCAGGAACGACCGCCTCGAGAACCAGATGAAAACTGCATAGATATTATAATATGACTATCACGTGGATGGCGGTGGTAAATTTGTCCCTTTACATGATACGTTCGCACAGAGAAAGGCGAGCTCCGACTGCGAAGTGTCGTGCAAACGGCAAAAGTAACGTCCTATCGTGTTGAATACGAATGATGTCGTACTTTTTGCCCTTTTTAATATATTATTATAAAATGTTTTTGTGACTGTCACGATATCACGAGAATTTCGAGTTGGACAAGCTGTACTAAATTTATGCGCTAAACAAAGATTGTTGCGTATGAAAAAAAAAAGTAAAAGAAGATTTGTTGAAGCGTGTGGATTATTAATATTTCTAAATGTTCTGAGATAAATACAATTAACAATTGTAAGTGGAAATTAGACCGATAAAATTAAATCAAATAAAAGAAAGTCTTTTTGGTTAAAGTGAATCTTAGTATTTAATAATATTCATATGCAGATTAGTAAAAATACAATTAGTGCCCGATTACCATCAAGACAATTTTCTTATAATATAAAAATTTATATATTTATTATTGGTATTTCTCCAAAAAGGATACTAATTTTGTATTCATGTATTTTTTTGATAATTTTCTTTACATTCAATAAAAGTAAAAGAACATTATAACATTGGCAATAACATATTTTTTAAAATAATGTAAAAATTGAAAAGTATAATAATGTCATGTAGAAATATTCGTACGTATGCGTGTTGGAGATTACGATAAAATGTCGCAAATTAGCATTAGTTGACATTTTTTATATCCTGTGAAGTACAAAATTAATTATCATCAGTGCGTCGGTGCATAAAGCACTTAATATGGGTTCGAAAAAGCACACATCATGACAAACTGTCGTGGGAAACGAGATGTGACCCAGTTTCCCGTTGCAGCGTCGTCGCATCGCTGCACCACAAGCATTCCACTACGAACAGGACCGCACGTGGATAAGCACGTGTGGTTGTACATTCGCCACTTGCTTTTTCGAAGTTTACTTCCTATCGACGGGATCATTGTATCGCAACCATAATTTCAAACGGTCAGCATGATTGCAAGTTAGAAAGTCGCATCGTAAATGCTTGTGGTTATAATTTCCTACCCTTTCATACTGCAGAACTTCTATGTATATGGCTATGTACATTAAAGATTTAATCGTTTCTGCAATAATTTTGCGACATGTATAAGTTATCGATGTAAACTTTATTTTCACAGAAAACTTTTACTTTTTAAAATTTTATTGGCTTGACATGTTTTAGAATAAATGTATACTATCTTCTTTTTTGAGACTTTTATGAGATAAGAGACAGCAGATAAAAACGTAATTGTTTAAACGAATGTTTTATCTTGCACCGTACATATAATATACCAAATCCACTTTGATGGATTTCACTAACCTATATTAGCTTTTGAGAAAATTGCTCACTCATACAATACATACTGTGAATAGACTATGACTACAAATAGTAGTCCACTGTCACGCAGTGGACAATATTGTTTATTTATTCTGCATGTGATTTTATTGCATTATTGATATATTTTTTATTACATTCGCATTCTATACATATATATATATATATATATATAT
>NW_017305938.1:1115194-1128895 GCF_001594115.1 Trachymyrmex septentrionalis
TATATATATATATATATATATATATATATCATATTGCTTTAGTATTTAATGTATGTACTTATAGTAGCGAGATGAAAAAGCAAATCATATCTTTGCTACTTTTATGCGTAAATATGTTTAAATGCATTAAAAATGTATTTCTTCTAATTTTCAATGCCTTACACGTGGAACATAAGGATATCTTGTCCTAGAATCGTCGAGATTACTGGGTAAGAAAGAAAAGAGAAAGCGACTACTTTTGCCCCTTACCCATACTTTACATGTCAGACAACACACTGCACCGCGAGGTCATGCTCGGGAAATTCGCCATTGTACCACCTTTCCTCCTTTTTTCTTCCATTTTTTTTTTCTTTATGCCGGGTTCATTGCGGCGGAAATTTAAAATAAACGTCCGACTACGGATGCGCCGGCAATTAAGAGAGCGTTCTGCTGCAGGAGCGTGGAAATTACGGCAGACGTCCTTTTTTCATCCTTTCGTTTTGTGCGAGCGAGCCTGCCGGCGACAACGGTTATCGACAATGCGGTCGTGATACGCATTCTTGTTTACTGTCTTAACGTTAATGGAAAATTAACACACATGATAAAGACAACTATTTACGTTCAGAAATGTAAATAGTGTAAGATGTTTTACTGTTTAAAAGCAATGAATGCAATTGGTTTGGAGAACTGCCAATATTGTACATTTTTATAGACATTAAGGAATCAATGGTAATCCAATCCCTTGAATTAAATAATATTTTGTTAGTTTCAACTTCTGGGTGTATAAAATATAAGTCAATACATTTCTATAATTCATTTCCAAGTTAATAATTTGGTTATA
The DNA here is from genome assembly GCF_001594115.1 of Trachymyrmex septentrionalis. Lineage (NCBI taxonomy): Eukaryota > Metazoa > Arthropoda > Insecta > Hymenoptera > Formicidae > Trachymyrmex > Trachymyrmex septentrionalis. Next base: position 1,116,015 of record NW_017305938.1, read on the forward strand.
TTAACGCATGCATTTAGTAAATAATAAACTAAATTTGAGCTGAATTTAATACATTTTCTTGAATTAAAATGTTAACTCCATTATTTTAGTTAAATTGACAACATATTGAGTTGAAACAGTGACGACCTATAGAAATAATGAAAAATAATTCAAGTTTGATATAATTTGACATTATGAATTTAACAATAAATAACAATAAATGAAGGGTAAAGTAAGAGTCAACACATTTCTTTAAAAAAGTCACATAATTAAAAGAATAGATTATAAATAGAGAAAAGTAAAATTAAAGAAAATATATAATAAAAAATAAAAAATAATAAAAAAAGAATTTAACAATACACTACATGAAATAAAAAATAGATTGACTTTCATAGTGTATGAAATAAAAGGATAGATTTTTAAAATTTTTACACATGAAGTTTCTCTTTTTCTATTTTTCTTTTATTTATTACGCAAATTGAGATACTATAAGGAGAATTTACTTTTTGTCTGATTTTCTGTATGTTATATCTTTAATTATCCTGTTCTCATTATAACGATAAGTGCTGGCTACGCCTCCAATGTGGGATTACATGATAGCATATTTTTCATATAATGCGGTTACGAGTATCTCGCAGGCGCATTGACCTTAATGCATTTCTTATGCAAACTACTGCCGCTCTTACTTTGTGTTCTCGATATCGATACTCTCCGGGTTTATTGCGGTTTTCCAGGGTAACGCATTTCTGAAATTGTGCTTCACTTCATGTTCCAAATAATAAAACATGATAAATATTTTTATATTTTCCAATATATTGAACGCAAGAAGCTAATAAATAAATTGGTTGAATTATTGAAAGGTTGATATTATAAAACTGATTGTAAAATATTTTTTAAGATATTTAATATTAAACTCATAATAATTTTGCAATCTCTTTTTATGAAACATTAATGTCGTTGTGTTAACTTTAAAATTGTGATATAAATTCGTATAATCTCTCTTTTTATTTTACGGATTTAATTGCTGGGTTTTTATTATATAGACTTTTTTTATGTTTTTAACTTATTCGAGAGGTGCATATTGATTGTTTGTATTGATACATTAACCGGACAGACGTGAGTTGTGTACGCTTAAACACACTAGTAATGACATAAAAATTCCCTTAGCAATGCGGGTGAATGTATTATGTAAATTGTAGCGTAACTGCTATAATCGCAAATGTGGATGCAATGTTGGTCGGATTGAAAGCTATTAAATATGTTGCTGCGGTAACTAAACCTTATGTAAATGTGTAAATGTATTCAATCAGATTCAATGGCAGGGTTGCACTTAGAGCCTAATGCGGCCAAGAGAAAATTCAATATAACTCATCATTTTGCATGATTAGCGCATATAATGTTGTCATTATTGTGTAATATTTATACGAAGCACAAAACGTATTGATATTAAAATAATAATAATAAATTTATACTAAATTTTATAGAAAAATTTTTTTATTAATAATAGGTGTACAACTTAATTCTCGGCCTTTGTAACAAAAACATATTGTTTATTTATATAAAAAACGAATAATCTTTCAATCTTCTTGAGGCTGACAAAAATTTTCTTCTAAAAGTTCCAATTCTTTGTCTTTAATTTTTTTTTGTCCAGAGTGTTCTTTATCTTGAAGATTGAAATTGCTATTTCGAAACTTTTGTAACTTTTTACATGTATTTACTATAAAACGCAGCATTTTCGCCTAAGGCCCAGCAAATTCATTAATCTTGCCAGCATTTTTTTTCAGTTGAAATGTGAAAAGGAGGAAGTGCCTTAAATGCTTTTTGAACGATATGGCTTTTGTGTTTTGAGATTATATCGGCAGCACCGTCAATTATTATACTTCTATTATACTTTTAACGCTAAAGGATGACACTTTAAAACAATTATACGGTGGAAAAGAAATTTAAATTTGAATAGATGCTGTAGTCGATTAAATGTAGATGCAGAGAATAAGTTGTACATCTAATATAAGCGTTTTAATCGAAAAATGTCAGTAATTTTAAACATTTATTTTTTGTACTTTTCTACTTTTTATTATTGAACGAAAGCATTTTTTTATATTTCAAAAAAGTAAATGGATAATAAGCTTTATTCTTCTTTTAAGATGGTTCTTTAGTAAAGTGCCAAAAATTTGGGGGTGTCTCACCCAAAATTACAAATAATCTGTATAATTTGGATAAAACTACCTATATCTTAATGAAATAGTATAGAACGAAAGCAAATCAAGAGCTGCATCTTTATTGAACGAAAACAAGATGAGATTATGTTTACTTTTTGAGGTTATATGCAAATTTATGCACGTAAATATCTTTTCAAAATGGCCGTTAACTTATTACTTTTTTATGGTTATTGAAATCGTAGTTTCTTAAACTATTATAATCTCGTTTTTGAGAAAAGTCTATGATAAGATTTGTGTGTAGTTAGTTAAAAAAGCGTCCGCGAGCCTTAAATGTCACTAACAAGGAGAGACTTACATAAGTATTTTATGGATTTTGATCAGTTTCTGCATGGTTATCTTGATGCATCAAAAAATAATCCTTGTAAAGCAGTAAATTGCATTTCTGCGTATTTTTCAAGAAAATCATGATTTTAGGTCATGACGACGGATCGCTTTCAACCTGGAGGAGTCGATAGATATTGAAAAAACGAGAAATTTATGATTTTTTGAACGTTAATGACGTATGTTTTAATAGAAGTATGGTTATTAAGTGTGATTGTCGCATGACACCTATATTTATTCGGTGCGCATGATGTAGAAAGACAGTATGCTCCGCATACTTCTATGACAACTACTCATCATTATGTGTATCATTTTGCTAGAGAATATTGTGAATGAATAACGAGAAATGAACCGTATGTATATTAAAAATTAATTTTTCTAATATATATATATATATACATAAAAATGACTCATTTTTTAAATATCATCAATTCCCCCAGGTTTGAAAGCGATCCGTCGTCGTGATCTAAAATCATAATTTTCTTGAAAAATACGCAGAGATGCAATTTACTGCTTTAGGGATTATTTGTTGATGCCCCAAAATAACCATGCAAAAACTGATCAAAATCCGTAAAATATTTATGTGAGTCTCTCTTTGTAAGTTATACGTGAAAGGTTATATTTTTAACTTTTTTTTTCCCTTATTTCATCGTTACCTACTGCAGAATTTTGCACACATTAATTTCGGTACTTTATTATATAAAAAAATTAGACATTTCTATGGTAACTCGATTTACTAAAGAACCACCTTAACTTCAGCAAGAATCAATCGAGCGCGAGCGTAGCATAGCAGACAGCGCACTGGTCATGCCGGAAGTTCCGGGTTCGATCCCGGTAGGAACCAAAATATTTATGCTCGTGTCTTCTCTCGGAAAAGATCGACATCCTCCCGAGAGTACCTTTGCCCACAGAAACATCTCTCGAAAAATCCGCTGTTCGGAATCGGTATTAAAACTGTAGATGCCATATGCTCGTGGTAATTCAATAATCAGCGTGCGCACCACAAGTATATGAGAGGTGTAACACAGGCCAGAGGCCTAACGTAAGAAGAAGAATCAGTCATAATAAAATTGTGGTGAATGCATCGCCACATCTTCAGCTGCAATTGAAGCACGATAATTATAATAAAAGCATTCGAAGAAATACATTCGGAATAGCATGTACACATTTAGTCGAAAGCCGCTCAGCTGTTCAAAGTAGGAAAAAAGATAAACATTCGAGTCAGTTAGCGAGTTTCATTGTACAACGATCACTGAAATATTAAAATGACATGTAATTATATATGTGGCAGCTATGGTGCATTGCAATATATTTTTGACTAGGCTGAATCACGCATCGATACAGCTGGAGGCCAGGCCGCGAGTAATCATCCATTTTTTGGACGAGAATGTCATACGCGGTATAAAGGTACCTTTTCATGGCGGCGATTAGTCGCAACTTTTGTAACGATCGGAGAATCACGTGACTCCATCAGTCGCTTGAAAGTCGTCGCTGTCAGTCGCGTCTGTAGTTCGATTTGATTAAAGTTGTAGCAACAATAGACGATAATCGCTATAATTTGAATTAATTTTATTAAAATGAATTTATTTTATCAAATCATGCAATTCCCGTTCTGCAGAAATAGGGATCCTCCAAAATCTTCTTTTTTTCTATGTTTTTCTATCTGACATAATTGTAACAAATGCTGCACTAAACATTCGTTTCTTCCTAATCTCTTCTTGCTTTTTCATAATTTCTAAACATTTCTTTTGCCACTCATGGTATTCCTGGATATATTTAACAATGCGACTATATCATTCACTATACTTGGCAGTAAAGGACATTATGATTTGAAGTAAAAGGAATTGTAACGAAAGTTAATCGTAATGTCTGTAATCGCTACTTTTCATCGCGCATTCCATTTTCATGATAGCAAAAAAAAAACAGCGATAGATGAGTTTCGTCGTTAAATTTCAAGCGATTTCATAGCGATGCATAAAAAGGCATCTTAAGAAAATAAAAGGAAAGAAAAAATCGCATCGATTTCAAAGTTAGGCAAACGAAATCGTTTCGAACAATCTAGAAGTGAACAGATTCTCCGAAGATGAATCACGCGATTGCTTGCGAGACAATAACAAGATACATTATTGCCGTCTCTCGATACGTGCGAACGCGAAGTGTGTAATTAATTATACTGTAATAAAGACTAAATTATTTTACTATCAACGAGATACTTCAATTTGATCAATTCAATTTAATCCGCATATTGTAACACCAAAAAAGTATTAAAAAAATTAAACAATGAGAGCTAAGTGGACGGTTATGCCTTATGAACGCATTGTCAACTTTACACGTCAATTAACGTGTGACAATAAAGTTTTGACAATGCGTTTAGCAAATAATTGTCTAGTTAGCATTAAAATTAATTTTCCCGGGTAAAGTTTAAATTTCAAAAATTTCTTGAATTATTCTTGAAGCTTTCACGGGTGCTTTCTATATAAAAGTTATGCGTTTCGTTGATTTCCTCCGTGTTCAGATCTACTCTTGGAACGTTTCGTGAACCTTGCAGTCCACTTCAGGGCGAAGAGCAGCCTGATATTGAATTTCTTGAATTTCTATTCAAACTATACCCGGGAAAATTAATTTTTATATTAATGCTCAATGTCTGACATTGTTCCTTTGTACCATATCATAAACAAATTATGTCTACTGGAACACTGCCGTGTATATATATTTGTAAAAAAAATACATTTTTATTCTCAATTTTTTTCATCATCGGTTTGTTATTATATTATTAAGAGTAGTTAGAATTGTTCTTGATCTATTATTCCATTGTCTGTTGCGGATTGTTCTTCACTATGGTATCACTTGTATGACCCTAAAAAATAAATAATCTTTTATCAAATGTGTTGTGATACATTACAATAATTTATTAAAATATGATTAGGAATATACAACACAAATGGGAAGACAAATGAGAATTCGTTAATGAATTAAAACGTTATATCTTAAATGATCTGATTTCACATGCAAGAAGTGATTTTTTTCTGCGTGTAGCTCTTGCCACACATCGAACATATAATTCATACAGCTTTTTATCTTTACATTCAAAACGATGTATTTTTTCAATTCACATCAACTTTGGTATTTCAACTTCATTATATGAAGAAATCAGACATTTCTATGATAATTCGATTTACTAAAGAACCACCTTAAAAAAAGATAGTTTAATATCAAGCATTAGACAAATATCGCGGCAAATATTTATCTGCGCATAGATGTAAAGCGAGTACAAGTGCGGAAAATTTAATCTAATGCGAGTATATTCATCTAAATTATTGGGTGCCAAATTTCAAATTAATCGCCGATTTCCACCCAGCGTTTGAATGAGTTGGATCATGTTACAAACGCCGGATAATGTTTGCAGTAATCGTAATCCGGATAATCGCGTCACAGTAGATTTAACAATCTGCAGATTCCGCATGATTCGCTTTGCAACCGCAACACAATCGGCAAGCTTTATCGAATCGATTATCTCCCTTCTCCTTCAGCGTCCATCTTGCCGACGATAAAATGACCTTCGCGCTACTCCTGTGCGACCAGCTGTGCCAATAGACCACCGCGTTTCCTTTCGTTAACCGGTTTTCCTTCGATCAAGTTCAAGAGTGATAGCAAATCATATAAGATCGATGTACTAAATGAAAAAAAGGTTAAAACTGCAAAATTTTTTTAATGGAAGAGTTATAGACTTTTATAATCGCAATTTATTTAATTAGAAAATGATTTAAACGTTTACTGTTTTTCATCGAACAACAATGAATTGTTAGTAGTTAATGACAGCAATTATAGGTTTATATAATTCTACTTAAACTTACTCTTTAATATTACGTAATTCCTTTTTTTCATGTAATTCATGCTGTTTCTGAAAAAATAACTTTTATAATTATTTCATTTGATAAATGGCGTTTGTAATATTTCTGAGAAAATTTAATTCTTCAAGCGTTTTAAGATTCATGTTTAATTTATGATATTGATTCAAGACGGAAACAGAATATTAAATATCATTTTGTAGCTTACAATTAGAGGTTGAAGAAAACAAGCAGTGTGTGTTATGTAAACATGTAATATCTTTTTCTTTTGATTTTTCTTTACAGAAGGGGATGTTTTTTCTTTCATTTGTTTACTTTTATGTTAATTACTTTTTATAACATATATTTCTCTTTACGAGTTATATAAAATACATAAAATTTATAAAATTACTGTTACTGATATTAAATATCCATCTAAATTATGTGAAAAAAGAAAAATTAAATTCAGTATAATTAAAAAGGCAAATTAATTTCAATTTAGATACGATAGAGATGGAAGACGATAAACTTGAAATATTCTACAGTAAAGATCATTTTGTGATCATTGCGTTAAAATCATCCTTGTTAAAATCTCTGTTGAATTTTTACTTATTTGAATATTTAATAATTTAACATAAGATGATAATATTATTTGAATATTTTGTATTAAATTGGTAGTTTTTTTTAGTGTTAAAGTAATACAATTTATGAGTGAATAATCAATAAATATTCAATGTAATAATATAATATAACGACTTAAAATTTTAGATAAATAAAAAATAAATGTATATGTGTTAATTTCACATATTATAAATGTTAATTTTACTGAAGAAAAATGCTTTTACAAATTAATTTATTGTTTGAAAATTATGTCAAAATGTTACATTTTTTTATTTTACTTTTACATAATGTTTGTATTATAATACTTTATAATATCTTCATCTTGTGTTAAATTAACGAGAAAATTTGGGTACACAGTTTAGGACATTGAATGGTTTGAATTTAACACAAATATTCCAACTGTATATATATATATATACTTACATGCATTATGTGTTCATATATGGAAATACACGCATTTGTAACAGCTGCTATATTAAAAGCAACGCATATTTATATTATACTTGTTTATGCGGATTTATGACTTTTTTCTCACTGACCTGTACATTTTGTTCCATTGGCATACTTTGCAAGAGTAATAATCTACTTTCGTCTGTTAGAAAATTGCGAATCGCATACTACGAATAAATCAATCCGCTCGCGAAGCATAACCGTAACTTCTTTGTGTTTCAGGTAAGAGTCTACTGGTTGAAAGGAAACGTGTTCACTGTACCGTTAGATAATCGAATCGCGCCATCATAGCCCAGGATAACGTGAGTAAGTCAGTTGAAATTAATGATCGAAGTTTAAAGTATCCTATATGATGAAGTATCCTATAGTTATATTGCTTATGTCGAGGTAGCATGACAAACCAGCCTGTCAAGACGAATGTTATTATTCTGTTGAATAATAAGCCATGCAGACGTATACATGTTATGTAGTGATAGTCTCTTGTCATAACGATTTCTTCCTTTAGAAAGTTCTGCATTAAAACGATCTCTTAATAAATACAGTATAATATACTATTATATATTGGTAAACGCTTTGATTTTAATATGATATAAAACGATGATTAATGACAATTTTAATGAATAATGGACAATATATATAATCTCACGGGAAGATTGTTTGATTATATTTTAGAAATAATTGGTCTCAATTCGAGCTGCATCGTTTGCTTTAATGCGCAATTTTCAAAGTCTGAACTTGGGGACTGAAAATGGGGATTTATTTTTACGAGTCTCGGTGCTTGTTACCAGCAAAAATTGGGTCTTAGAAAGTTAACGATATAGAGAGCTTATGATTTGATTATGCTTCTCTCCATTTTGAGTATATCTCGTTTGCGTATGACTTGATGAAAAAATAGATGCATAGCGAAGGAAATGAAGTGGCGCGAATTCTAAAAAAATCATTCTTGCAAACGATGATAAATAAACTTGTTTATTTATCTCCGGAATATAAATATCGTGAAATCATAAACCTATCGATAACGACATGCAACGTGAATGTAGCAACATCAAATAGAATCGATAGAGTGAAAATGGGACATGATGTCGATGTATATATCTCCATCAATGATACATAGCAAATACAAATGCCACAATAAAAAATAAGCAATATTATTTTTTATTTGTCCATATTGGCAATTATCTGCATCCCGATGCAGTCGGGAAAGTTTGTATTGCATTGAAATTAGTGTCACTGCGCATAAAAAATTAATGACTGACTAGATAAGTATATATCCAGAGAAAAATTACGTTTAAATTGAAGAAAGTTTTTCTTTATTTTTTTAAGGTGAAAATAAAAATTTGCTTGATTAAAAAAAATGACTTTTAAATAAAAGAAATTTTTCTTCAACTGTACAGTAATGCACAAATTTCTTTGATTCGAACAAATATTTTTTAATTAAAAAAATTTTTTTCTGGATGTACGTAATGTCAAACTGTTTGATTATAGAGAAGCTCCAGGAGAATATTGTTTGCATTCCTGTGCTTTTATACTTTTTATAATTTTCTTTTTGTTGTACGCAAATCACAAAGATAATATAAACTTCTATTTAATTGATAATGAACATTGAATAATATATGACAAACTCTCTTTGCTTTTAATTGATAACGTTTAATTTATAATATTTTTAATTATAATTTTTTTAAATTTATATATATTTTTATTTATATTTGTGAAAATCGGATGATACAATTCAAGGCTATAAACATACTTCCGTCGAAGTACTTTCAATCGACACTTTAGAGTAGTATTATCTAGCTTTCAAAATAGAGTGTCCATTTGACTGACGCGTTGGATATTCGTGCCCGCGAAATATTTATATTTATTTGGTCGTTACACCGGGAAATCCCGTGTTTTCGTGATGCTTGTTCGGCGATAACCCGGCCGCGTGACTAGTCGGTCAAATGCATTTCCGATTTCGAACGCGATTCGTTTCAACTACGTGCACTCTGGATTTACGAGTCGCGCGCTCTTGATATTGCTCGCGATTGTATCGTGAACGCTGAATAAGTCATACATGCGCGAGAGCTCTTTGTAACGAACAATGTCAGCTGCTCTTCGAAAGTCATTTCGGTGCGTGATACCACCGTGTCTCACCAAGTTTGTGGCCGATCGGAATAAGAAATTTTTCAGCATTTTGTGTTTTATTGAAGAGTTTAAAAATTTGCAGAGAGTCTTTAAACTTTTCCATTGCATATTTCTGCGGCAAACTGATCGTAAGATGAACATATTCTCCGTTTACTTTTTATTAGACATTTTACGATATATACATATAGGACATTTACTCTCGTGCAATGTATAATATTTAAAATCTTAAAAAGATTGACAATACGTCGATACATTATTTCTTATACTAAAATTCTTAAACAAAATCAATTACTATTTAAATATGAAGTCGGACATTGATTAAAATTTCTCTAAAAACTTGTTGGCAAAAATAGATTTATATGTTTGTCAGAATATTGCATAATCATCGGGATAATTGTAACGTAATGCACAAAAGCTTAAGTAAATACGTGATAGAAAATATCGAGGGCGCCGCTGCACTGGCGATTTCAAGGCTAATTAGCGAAAATCATTATCCCACATGGATTACCGTACGCAAACACGGTGGTTATTCGGCCGTTTAATTACCCTCCGATGATGGCAGCTTCTCACCTGTGAGATTCGTTTAACAGTTTCGTGCACAAATAGTCGTATTTCTTCGTGCAGGATATCCATATATAGAACAGAGTTTGAAGTCGTTGTTCTGATAGTTAAAAAAATATTTTTTTTATAGCTTTTATGTAAAAATTAACTTTTCTTTTATACAATATCTTTATATAACTTCTATTTTAAAAAAATACTAACTTACATTGCTATGTAGTCAATAATCTTTTATATTTAAAAATTACAACGACAAGCAGTAATTCTGATTCAGCCTTATCATTTTAATTCTTTTAACTATTTTTCAATTTTTAGAATTTATTTGTTCTTAAAAATGTTAAAATATTAATTAATAAATTAACCTTTACTTATTAATTTTACTTGCACTTCTTAATTAGCTTTTAATTAGTTTTTATTCAATAAGTATGTGTATATTAGGATGTGTGTATATTAATCTTGACAATATGAATGATTGTTATTAACTCTCGTTTCACGTTAAGCCTTTTTCTTATTCAGGCGAAATTGTGCATTTAAATTTCTTGGCACAGATTTCAATTTTTATTAAATAAAGATTTTAGTATTTGAGTTCTCTCTAAATTTCTTGGAGTAAAATCTCACTTTTTTGGAATGAAAAGTCACTCGAAATATTCATGAAAATACCGCGCATCAAAGTGGAGCGAAATTTCATTTTTCAAAAGAATGAAATTGTTCACTCTTCATTTAGATTTATTCTTCAACTCTAAAAAGAGTGACTTTTCTCGGAGAGAGGATGTTTTGTAACCTAATCTTAAAGTCGCAGGCATTTTTTGACTAAGTCTTAAAATCTCTAAGTACTTTATCTGTATAGGAGTACAACATATTAAAGATTGAAGACATGAATTTCGATTTATTACATTTTATTAACGTTTTCAGTAGAAATTAATTTCTTTCATTATCCTGAAGTACCTATACATAATAGCTTAATCTCTGTTCGTATCTTTTTGATTTCTATTTTATGTATGTACAAATGTATAAACCTTACCTTTGATACCAAGTCTTACCTTTGATTGATTCATTCCCGAGTTTCACACTTGACATTGTTCATACACTCAAAACAACTAAACACAGTTAATAATTGACAATTATAAACGGCACTTTTACGAGAACAAGAATTAAGAAGGGTGATTTGGTGAGATTTCTGCACTTTAAGTTGGAGTGAAGTTTGGAGCATTAACAATTTTACTTTAAAAATACGAGTGAAACTTTTCACTTTTTATCTTAGTGTGAAAGAATTCACTCTATTAAAGTGAATACTTCCTCCACATAGAATAAACTGGTCAGTGACTCCAGGATTAGAGTGAAAATTTTACTCCAAAAAATTTAGAGAGTTAACTATGTATTTAGCAATTTATGAGAGGTGTTGAAAAGTAATTGTGAATTTTTCTAGATTTTTTTGAAAGCCTAAAACAGTAAGAAAATTTAGGCTGTACAAAAAAGATACAGAGTGCCTACGAAATAAATAAGAATATGTATGTGTGCCTATGAAAAGTTAAAATATTTTTAACTTATACGGTTATATTACGGTTCTATCATGACCATGAAATTTGCATAAAACTTGAGTACTTGTATTGATGAAGCCTTCGTACATGTTATGTAATATTGTTTAAATTGTAAATTGATTTGTTTTTTTCTGCTGCGCAAATATCTTTGCTGTATACAGTGAACATAATTAACCGGTAGGCGTGTCAAGGCGGAAATATCTACGCAAAAAGATTTTCTCGAGATGTTTGACGTAAGTGATTCGCGATCGATGGTACGCGTGCAGAAACATTAACATGTCTCCTTACACGTGTGCTCAGCTGTGCAGCCAAACGTATCCTTGAACATATCTAACTAACTGTGATAAGATATCATGTTATCATTAATTCACTCAATAATCTTGAGCTTATTCCCAACACACATTTATCGATACGAAATTTAAAGACGTTTACCAAAAGCGATTCGCAAAATTTTAAAGTAATGGCAAAATAATATAAAAGAATAAAATTCCATATTATAACGATCTATTTAAAAATGTTGTAGGTATTGTCTATTCCAAGGAATATACAATACATTTCTAAATAGATTGTTATAGTAAGCAACATTACTTCTATATTATATCTACATATATCTTTTTATCTTTGTATGTGAAAGATATTACTCTAAATGTGTTGCTTGTATTTTGTTATTCAAGGTTAATCTAATTAGTGTAAAAACTGTACTGTTTTTTTATAACGAAAAAACGTCGAGATAATCATAATGAATGGAACTTTCTAAAATATACGTGTATATAAGAAATGCGGAAAAAATAATTAATCGCAGTCGGAGTGATTACATGTGTGTGTGTGTGTTGAAGTAACAAAAAAATAAAACAAGACTGCTCTTAAAATTTCTTGGAGTGAAATCTCATTCCAAAAAATATAAAATATTGTCACTATTGAAAAAGAGTGAAAAATTTTTACTTTTGTATAAAAGTGGCAGATTTTCACACTTTTTTGGAGTAAGATTCACTCCAAAGAAAAATAATCTCAGTTCTTTTTTAGAGTGAATCTTACTCCAAAAGAATAAAAAACTACCTCTTATTCAAGAGTGAAAAATTTTCACTCTTTTTCAACGGCAGCAATATTTTAACTCTTTTGGAGAGAGATTTCACTGCAAGAAATTTAGAAAGTACTTCAGAAAGTACTTACGACTAATGTTGTGTGCTTGAAAACACACACATACACACACACACACACACACACACACACACACACACACACAC
>NW_017305938.1:1128995-1130654 GCF_001594115.1 Trachymyrmex septentrionalis
AAAATTAATTACACAATGTAGTAATATAAAATATTGCAATGCGTGATAAGTGCTTTTATTATAATATATTATTTAAATATAATACGTGTGCAAAATGACAGGTAATGACGTACTATATTTAAAAAATAGTTTCTTTTTTTTATAAAATTACATCAGAATAATGTCACTTTTGTTTCATGATTGAAAAATGAGAATTCTGTATAAACGAGATCGTGCACGCAAACGCATGTGTGAGTGTATGAGCCTGCGGTGAACGTTCGATTTTTCCACGCTAATGGCCCTTTATACGTTCACAATGGTATTTAAACAAGTATATGTATCACAATACGTGTGTTCTGCATTTTATCTGCCAGGCGCATGTGTCGTACAGTAATAAAATGACTTTTGAAAAATTTTACTTGATATTCTGCTTTGTACGTAGAATTGCTATTTTTTGTCAGAATTGATCGTGGATTTTCATGAATAATGTTGATATAAATGAAAATGAGGAGTAAAATATTGTACATTGACAGATATATCAACAGCAAAAATGAGAAATGATACGAACAAAATTAATCTTATCGACATGTCAATATTTAGCAAGAACGAAAATACGGTAAAGTTTGTCGAAACGAATAGATAGTATCTTTCAGACGCTCAGCAGGCAGCTAATATTGGATATGGCAGACGTGCATGTGACATGTATTAGACACGGCATATGTGAGTATCAGTCCAATGCGGAAATGCAATGAATGTAATGCTTTTTATGAATCAAAGTGCAAATATACATATAAACAAGATTGCCGTTATTTGTAGAACTGCATTAAATTATCGACAGCGTACAGAAAGAAAAAGATATAGGAGACGAGAGAGAGAGAGGGGGGGGAGGGGGGAAGAGAGAGAGAGGGAGAGAGAGAGGGAGAGAGAGAGAGAGAGAGAGAGAGAGAGAGAGAGAGAGAGAAAGAACGAGAAAGAACGTACACTCTCAGAGAGAGATTTATATCTTCACAAGTGACGAGCAGGAAGTGATATACATTTCATGAATATTAAATCTTATATCCGGTTGGCAAAGTGCCGTCGCAAATTTTGAGGCCTTCATTAAAATTTTAGATCCTCTCGCGTGCATTTAGACGTAACAACAAATAGTCGCGGTTTATTGCCAAGTAATGCACGGTTCTTTTTAGTCGCGAAAATTTGCAGTTGGGGACTGCGAAAATTTTATTGCATAAATGCATGTGACAAGATAAAACCTATTCTTAATGTGAAACAGGCGAAAAAAAAAGATATTTGCTGCGCGAGATTTCGAGAGTACTTAAAGACAATTAAACGAGAAGAAGGATTTGTAAAGCGCCCATCTCATTTTAATTGGAGAAAATTGTAGCAGTACCTATTGTAAATTGCGAATTATCATCTTATAATTATATTTATTTACAAAATAAACAAAATAAATGGCGAAAAAGAGTCGTCGCATAATATATATAATTAAAGATAACAGTCAAAGATACATAAAATAAAATAAAATAAAAAGTACAACGGCGTATATTAAAATATAAAACAAACAAGTTTCGGCTGCTGGATTGAGCCCTCCTCAGATGTAAAAAGAATACAATATAAAAGATATAAAAAGAGCATAAAAGAATACAGCAAAGAAAGATAATAAAAATCGATAACATTCAGTGA
>NW_017305938.1:1130754-1155777 GCF_001594115.1 Trachymyrmex septentrionalis
TCTATTTTAAATAATAAAATAACGTTTTTTTTTTACAAGACATAAATTCTAATAATTAATTATTATTAATCATTAGAAAATTAAGACAAAAGAGATACACGAATAAGAAAATGCAATTTAATCACGCGAGGTTGATATAAAGAAATAAAATTTTCTTTGTGATAAGAACAGTTCGTTAACTTCTCGCACTTTAACGATACATCATTCGGACATTCATTGAACGCAGTGATGGATTGCCAGCTTTTGAATCGCATACTTACGTGCGATAAATAATACGAATGGATTATCCATATGGAAACATTGAGACTAGCTCTCCAGTTTCTTCGTAAACTTAATATGACTTTGTAGATTGTGATAATACATTTTTTCTATTTAAAAATTCTTTTACTTAATTCTTTTATTTGAACTATTGTGTGATTTTTTTTCTTTTCTCTTCAGTATATAACTATGATCACAATTATTAATATAATATTTTTTTACATATGTTTAATTGTTTATAATTTATGGGAATAAAGTTTTTAAGTTTTTAAGTTTATTTAGAAATGAATAATCTACATATAATGTGCACATTTTACAAAAGAGTAAAGTCATATTATTATTTTATTTAATTCAAATTTATTATTGTTTTTAAACAATAATTAACAATTCTTGAAGATTGCAATGAATATTTTTTAACAATCAAATTTTACATAACATTCTGACGAAATCCCAGCAAAATAGCTTAAACGAGTTCAGCTTTTGTAAGATTTTCTTTTGTACAAGATCGCGCTGAATTGATCAAAGAATATTTGCACAGAATTTCTTCTTGAAGCTTATCTAAGCGAAATTATTGTAGCGAATAATTTCAATAGACATTCGAATTTGTCGCGTTCATATTCACGAGTGAGTGATCTGGTGTCGTTGCATTTATTTAACCGTTTGGAACATATCTCTTTGGACCCCAATTACGACTCCGCTGATGTCGTCATTTTACACTGCAGCGCGTTTTCATAACGCGTTTCTCAAACAGCGCGCGGCAAGTTTAACGAAATTGAATTTATCTCTAATTGCACCTGATTCTCCAATCTCTCTAGTTTCGTTAGCAGAATATGCAATTTATAACTAGAAATAGATCTATTTTTACATCTCATTCTAATCATCGATAATCATTCGCTTTCGTTAGTTTGTATTCTGCACTATGAAATATTTGTATAAAAAAAAAATTGCTTTCCCTTTGTGGAGAAAAGATCGCAATGCTTCGGAAGCACTTTTCCGTAATATCTTCCTTTTATGACTATAACTGTGTCGGCAATCGAACCGTGCTATTTGCTTTGCATTTTGGTGCGCTCGTCTATGACTGCAAACACGCTTCTCGGCGTAGCTGTGTTTATTCGGGTCGTCAGGACGTCGCGCCCAGGCACTAATTGCAATCGCGCTGATGGATCGCACTTGCTTTTACAAATCCGTGTGAAGGAATATGCACTGATTTTCATTCCAGATAAATCCGCATACTGACCAGGTTCGCCGCGTTTATCCAGGATGATTTCAATCTTCGCAATTATAGCATGGTAGATGCACGCTTCGTTTTAATTTATGACATACAAAGTGGCATTCTTGCAATTAATATGGAAAATTCTGTTCCTATTTCTTCCTTCCTTTGTTTCTACCTTTTCTATATTTAGTTGTGCGCTTTCATACAAGAAAGAAGAATTTATATTCAAGTGTGTTATTATTATATCTGAAGAGAGCGCAAGAGAAAAGTATAATTACCATCTCTCTTTTTATCTTGAAACGTTTGTCTAATGAATGTTTTGTAAATTGCACACACTGAGAGTACTCGTGTATAAATTAAGAGCTCCATAAATAAAAAGTTGATTTTAAATTAAGAAATGTAATTAAAGTATAGCGAGCGCGAATATATATGCACGGGGTCTGGTGACCTGAAAAGCGTTGAAATGCGACAAATTACAAACGACACTCGTGACGACTGAGAAAATATATGCGAGCTTGTGTGACTCGATAAAAGTCGGGACGACCGACATTTCCATAGCATGTGTAAATCGGAGAGCTTTAAAGAGACACTTTGAAAAATGAACGATACGTACAGTAACGATGTATTCTATTACAAGCGTATCTTGCTTCCCGTTTGCTTAACGTGAAGCTAAGGTGAGACTGGCTCCTGTTATACACGCAAAGTGTAACGAAAAACAGAAAGGGTTCCTGTGTAACGTCTTGTACGTAGTTCTCGGTACTCTTACTCGGTACATCACCGACGCCCTTTCGAGAAGCTCGTGCTACTGCTCATTTCGTCTTCTCACCGAATTTAATTATATATGCGAAAGACCCTTTATGCCTGATGCCGTAATGGTAATGTCACCGTCCACGCCACTCAGAAGTTCGTCACGATGCTTGGAACTACGAATTATGCAAATTGCTGCTGCCTCTCTCGCGGGCTTACTCAATCTCGGACTCAGCGTCGCGAATCGACAGACGGCGAAATCGATCGCGATAAACCGGTTAACGATCGCGCGATTGACTACCGCATTTATAAGCGATCTCGCGTTTACGAGCAGTCTCTGTCCCACGAGACCGGCATTTCAGGCTTGCTTCCTTTCACAGATGTGACACGTAACGACTAACCAGTAAAGGTAATCATAAAGACGAAACGATTCGGCAATTCAATCTGTTGTAACGTCATGGAATATCACGACTTTGACTATAAAGATACAGATTTGTTTGCCAAAAGATGCGATTATATTAATTCAATGATCACGATTGTTCGTTTTTAAGTAAATTATTATTATTTATCATCGTTTATAATAAAACACAAGTACAATCGTAAATCGAAGTTATTTAAAAACGTTGTATTTAAAAATTATAATGTTAAAGATTTGTGTAATTGAAAATATATAAAATAAAGATTACCACGGAGAAAAAAAGAGAGATGATAAAAATATGCAGATGTCTGAAGTAATGAGTGGAACGTATTTAATTTTTTATTTGTTATTTCCTGGAACATTATTTCTTCGTATTGTATCTTGTTTATAACAATAATAAGAAGAAATAGAGAGAGTTATATATATAGTTATATAAAGAAATATAAAAGTACACTAAAAGAGAAAATTTGCTGCTGCAGCAAATTTAGATGGCAAAATATGAATATGGCATAGCATTTTTAATTGATTGCAGCAGTCAATTTTTGGTTGCGTTAATCTATCCGCAATGCCAATAGATTTCGATAGGCTAATGCAATCAAAAATTGGCTGCTACAATCAATTAAAAATGCTGTGCCATATTCAGTCAATCTTTTTTTCAGTGTATAATATAAGAAGTATAATATAAAATTATAATGTATACTTGTACCAATAAATATTCTTCTTAATTTTATCGTTAACAGTCAAGATTCATAAAAATTAAAATTAAATCATCCTCCCACGTATACGCATAAAGAAGGAAGTAAATATATGATATTTTATTAATAGTTGTACAATTTTTTTATTTCGACAAAGTGTGTTATTGTTCTTTTTAATATTATGACTTGCCATTTATAGATACATTTGACTATGGATTGTTGCAATAATCATTTAAGACAGCTAATATCCAATATAACTGATATTAAATGATTGATAAAAAATGTAATGTAAAAATATAATTGATAAAAAATGTAAAGCAGACTTTAATCCTATTAATTTAATTTTAATAATTCTAAGCATGACAAATAATCAAGACTTAGGTTATTTGACTTATATTTTCTGTATAATTCTGCTATGAAATATTGAAAAATAGCAACGCTATCAATCGATCTTTTTACGATTCGATTTTTCTACTTATGTAAATAACAATACTTCTATTATGCTTCACGTCACAAGTATAACGGAGTAGCGTTGCAATATCATATAGTTCTTAAATAACTCGTAAGAAAATATATAAATACAATATAATTGAATTTTTAAGCAAGATAATGCGATTTAGGAGCCAGTGCGATTTTGGCAACTTTTAATCTATTTTAAAGACAGATTTTTGTACAAATTTTTGTAAAACGGAAAGTTTAAAATGTCGAGGCTATGATAGTTTTCAAATGGCAAGAGTTTAAAAATTACGAATGACGGAGTCAGAATTTTTTGCGCTCAGAGATGACAAGATGATCAGTATGAAGATGTTGAATTTTATTATTGTCAAAAACAAAGTTTAAGGAAGCATCTTCACGCTGACCATCTTGCTATTCCTGAGCGCGCGAAATTTTAGCCCCGTCATTCGTAACTTTTGAACTCTTTCCATTTAAAAACTATCATAGCCTCAATACTTTGGTATAAAACTTTTCGTCTTAAAATATCACAAAGAATCTGTCTTTAAAATATTTGTTATCAGTGATGGAACATCCTATATGTAATAATATT
The DNA here is from genome assembly GCF_001594115.1 of Trachymyrmex septentrionalis. Taxonomy (NCBI): domain Eukaryota; kingdom Metazoa; phylum Arthropoda; class Insecta; order Hymenoptera; family Formicidae; genus Trachymyrmex; species Trachymyrmex septentrionalis. Next base: position 1,135,131 of record NW_017305938.1, read on the forward strand.
TTATTAAAAGCACAGATTTAAAATTATTAGATAATACATAATTGTTGTCGATGTATAATTTTTATTTTAATCAAATCAATAAATTAGTATTAGTTCCTCCTTTTTTAACAATATCGACAGTGTGATGACCTCGCCGCGCACTAATTATACTCTAATTGGTTTCCGATAAAAGATTCATTCTCATATATAGCGTCCGTATAACAAATAGCGTCTAATGCAGCGGTGAATCCGGAAATTACGGGAGGATCGGTAAGCCATCAATCACAGCTCGTCCGTCTCTTCGTCAGAAATGATGCGATTCCTTGCGATTTCGACTGGTCGGATTCCCGTAGCGCGGAAGAATCCGCTCGCCAAGATCGCCGATTCGATATCTGAAATTCGTCGCGTGCCTCAGTGTCGGTTCCGTCGATCAACTTGAAAGCAGATCAACCTCGATATCGAGGCACGAAGGAATCCCGAGAAATCGATAAACGTCCGCGCGATAGGCGGTCGCTTTGTCGCCGAAGACGCAAAATAAATGTTTGAACGCGCTGCAATGCAGACCCAATTTTCTCGCCGCACTTACGTTAACATTTATTGGACTCAGTCAGGTGACGTAAATTTTCATGTCGAAAATATTTCATTCACAGCTACCGATGTTGCCATTGTGTAACCGATCTCCGTTGCAGTAAGAGATTCTCTCTCGACGGACAAGATAAATTCTTGATTTGTCCGTATGTTCAGACTGTCCAAAATCATCCATTTCAAATCGAAGATACCACAGACATCTTCATGGACCCTCCCGATTCTCGCTGGGATTACTGAATCCATGGAACCTTAGATTCATAAGTCATTGTTCGACACAATTCCTTCCTTATATCTGATTCGCTACCACATATCCTCTCAGTTTCACGGATACTTCGTGCTGAAGATCTTAGATTCCAGCCGGCTGGCACATACAGCTTGCAGATTCTTGATTATGAGAACTACTTTATTCCCGCAGGAATGATCATTTAAACTTACAATTAGAGTGCGTTCTACTTGGTGTTCACAATACTTGCGAGTATTACTTGTCCTTGTCAACACAAATAACATGGATGAAATAATTTCTAGAATGTCAAATGGAGCAGTCTTAATAAATTCACGGACCCGTCGATACACTACAAATATTGTATACATTTATATTTCTTATATACACGTTTTTGATAATACAATAAATATTTGAGAAAATATAAAAGTAAGAATAGTCTAATTTATGAATAACACAAGAATAAGAATAAGAGAATTTTATCTATATATATATAGGTGTTTGTTGCTCAAGACACAAAATAAATATTTGAGCGCGCTGCAAACTAGATTCAGTTTTTCCGCTGCAGTCACATTAATATTTAACATGTTTGATATACATAAGTGAAATATAATAACGGAAACTACAGTTTATTTTTCATTTATATCTCTTGACTTTTAAAAGACGAGTAGAGATCTATTTTTTTTTAATCTTATTCTTTTTCCTTAACCTGTAGAAAAACTGGAGACTCTTTTAGGGATTCGACATTGCCATCTTATTTGTCACTCAACCCCATGACATTGACAAAAAAGTTCTAGCCCTTAAAATAAAAACGTCGATCAAAAACATGCCGGTCTTCAGAAGGTTAAGTTTTATTACAATTCATTAGATTTCTTGTCTCAAAATATGAAACACTGTTTCAGAACCACTTACAATTAAGCTTATTTATTAGGCTTTCCATCCGCTATGGTAAAACGAATATTTAAAAATGGACAAATCTATTAAAAACTTGTTATAAAAGATTTTTCGGTTGCGCCGAATTCAAATATGAGATCAGAAATTAAGAATTCAAATATGAGATCAGAAATTAAGAATTCAAAATAATAAGATTTAATACGGCGACTTAATAATCGAAAAAGTAAATTTCCGTGAAATTATGTTTTTGATGTTGAGAGAAAAAATATTGATAATATTTGAGAACGTGGAATAAAACGGTAATAAGCGGATAAAACGGAATAAGCCGATAAATCGAATAAGACGTGTACACTACAATACATAAGCAGTGAAATGCGAATAAGACTTATTCTTATTTCTTTCTCTTATTAGTATATAAAGATGAGGCGAAAGTTTTTATTTGTGAGAATCTGTATGTAACTAACGGTTAATTTTAATATTCGGCAAAACAAGTATTAACGATAAGAGCAAGCATAGCAGTTTAACATAAAAAAATAAAATAATGCCACTATAATGGCGCTCCTAAATGTAAATTAAAGAAAAAAGAAGCTTGATAATCAAAGAAAGAAGAATTTCTCATTCATATATTCTCGAATTTGATTCTACAAATACTATTTTTCACCGATGCTTGTGCAAATTATACACTGATCTATCTTTCATAAAGCGTTACCATATTAATAATAAATTAATACTAATGTTATGCTAATCTGTATATTTATTGTTGTTTTGTAGATTAGAGTAATTTGTTGTTTAAAGCATACTGTAGCAGAACAATTTCCTCGACATGAACTTCCTTTTTACTATTATCCGGAAGTTCGTGCACACGCAAAGCTCCAAGTAAGCTCATAGCTTTAACAGAACGTATTTCATGAATCTCAAGTTCATCTGAAATTTCTTTTCCCATCTAAACGGATAAAAGATACATTCTCTTTGTGTAATGTGAAACATTCGTCGGTTTTCTATAATTTTTTTTTTTTATTCAATTTATTGTATTTACAGTCTTCTAGAATTTAAGATTTTTATTTATGATAAATTTGTGTATTGTATATTTATAAGAATTTCATCTTTGTCTGATTGAAATGTTTTATCATACATAATCATGATTTTATATTAATTATAAATTGTGAAATAACGTCATCTTGAAATTAATTTTTTTAATTAATTTGAAGAAATATTCTGTTAAAGTAAAAATCTATGGATAATGGGTATTCTTTATACATTGAAGCGGATAATTATGAGAAGTCTTTATGCAAATGTGTTAACAGAAAATAATATATTTATAAAAAAGAAATCTCTATGACGTAAAGGATATATGGAATAAAATGATAAAGAATAAAAATCTTATTAAAATAAAATAATTTTTTCTAGAATATCTGATTTAATAATAATTATTTAATGCCTTGAAACGTCGAATATATTCATGTCTATAATAAATAATTAATTAAGTCAATGGAATGTTTATGTACAATTTTACAAATCAATTAAATTTGACAGTAATTTTATACTTTTTTATATTTTACTTTTATATTTTATTATACTTTTTATATTTTTTTACAATTACGGATTTTTGTATGTCCGAAGATTTCATAGCGCGTAAGATTCAAATTATACCGACTCGATCTTTTGCTGCGTAAGCAAAAAATGATGCAACGAAACAGGACGCAGTAAAATATCTGATCTCAGCGAAATCTAAAGAATCTCTAATATTTCGCAATGTTTTTTTGGACGAAGTGGAAAGTTGTTACCAGGAGGATTGTTTTTTATTCGAACATGGCATACCTCCAGAAGTATAGGTGCGTAGTGATTGCTAGTGCTGCAAAATGGGGATAATTAATGATTCCTTCGCGTTTCACTGTGAGTTCGCTTATTAAACGCGTGTGTTATGAGACTTCGTAACGACTCATATGATGGAAAAGTTTAAGCATACTCGGTGAATTCGCGGAAATCGAAAATAACCTTATGATTGTACAGCTAATGTATTTTTTTGATAACACTAAATTTATTGCGTTTGATAAAATTGCATTTGAGATCGGGATCTTAATGGCTCGTGGATAATTTACTGTGTCCCGGTGCGCCGCGAGTATATCTCGTTATTACATAATATTTACTTCGTGAATTATAACTAAAAAATTACGCAAACACGTTTACAAAGTATTAAATAACAAGATATTATGATACATGATGTACATAGCTTTTTGAAATAATTATATGCATGAAACGTACCATTTATTTTATACTGTATGTATGGTATAATTGTAATATTATGTTTACCTACATCGATATTTATTTTCTCGTAATCACGTGATCTTTTATATAACTCTTAGAACTATGAAAAAGCGATTGTAATAAAGAATAATTAGTGCGTTCTCTCTCAATACATAACAAATGAAGTATTAAATATTTAATATTTATATTATATTTAATCATATTTAATCATTTACGATAAAAAAATGTTAATCCATTACATCGTGTAGAAGTTTTGGCACTTTTAATTCGCTTTTTCCAAATCACGATTAAATCATTTAACTCGATAAAAGAATTGAGTTCGAGTAATTTGCATTAATGAAATGTCTCGCCTTTCTCTTTGTTCTCTTGTGTCCGACTGTAATTGAATAAAGCAATTGCGTTAGCCAAAGAGACGAGCGCGTTCCGAAGACCATGCCGTCGTCTAAGAATTTTCCTGTCGCGCGATTCGCATATTTCCTGATAGTTCCGTCACGCGTTCCGTGTATTACGTCTGATGAGACATAAATGCCGAGCGATCCGACGATTAATGTTCCGCTTCTGGGCTTTTGGTCGCGGATGATTAAGTCGAATGATTAAATTGCGCGAATCGTGTGCCACAATACTAGAGGGTTACCGCATTTGATTGCTCCGGATAATTATCTTCTACTGTACGCTATTAGAAACCGCTCAATGTCACTCATAATGAGAATTTCCAGCAAAGAAGTACGAGTTCATTCGATAGTTTTCTTATACAATACAATTCCTCTTCTTACGCATGATTTTTATTAATATTTTTTATATATATTTTTTTATATATATTTATTATATTGCGTTTTATCTAATTAATTTGTTCCTAAACAGACTTCTATGATTTTTTTTCTATGATTAATACACTGAAAAAAAATATTTTAATTTCGAAGAAATATTTCTTTGCTCGTATTAAAAAGAAATTGTTTCTCTGGATCAATAAAAATTTCTTTGATCCAACAATTTTTTTTTCAGTGTATAAACTTATATCTTATACGTATTGAGAGAATCGCGCTTTATAAACATAAATTTTATCCCCTTTTTGTTCTTGAAAAATTTATTGTTAAACTTAACTCTGTCTTGCAATTATATTTTTACTTTATCTGTAATTAATTTTTTTACTCTTCTAAATTTTCAAAGAATGTGGAAAAATTCGGGGTTATTTTCCAACCTCTCTCGTATTACCAAATATTGTAGGTTTTAACATATTTTAGAAAGGAAAACGGACTCTCTCTCTGCTCTTCTATAATTCGGAGAAATTTGAGAATGAAATTTCCTTTGTAAGATCCACGTTGCAGACGGAGGATGAAGCTAAATATGGTTTCAGAATATACATGGAAAGAACGGTTTTGTTCAAGTACTTATCTAAAAATTTAGTTAGATAGATCTGAAACAATTTTGTTAGATCATCAAAATTTTTAGATACTATAGAACAGATCAAACTGATTGCTAAAATTTTTGAAATACTTCTATAAAATCGTTCTCTCCGTGTAGTTAAATTTTTAGATACTTCAGCCAAAACGTTCTTTTTGTAACATTTATAAATAATTTTGCAATTTGCTGTAAATATTTCAAATCGAAAATTTCCTTGAGCCTGACAAAGAAAAATTAAATTTTTGACATGTTGTATTCTCGAAATCCGCAAAATACGTTGACGTACGATCGCTCTTGTTTCTCGAAGAGATCTCAATAAACCGAACCTTTCCGAAGAGAATTACATTGTAAAATTTGTGCTGGCGCGTTCGCAATCATCCTTTCCCTTGTTTCACGTTTCTTGCACCGCGATTGCTATTTATGCATTCTCAGGAGAAGGTCGACGGTCTCCGGTAATTTGCGCGGCCCGATCGACAGACGTCGTGTCACGAATTCCTGGACATCACGATGTCGGTCAACAGCACCCATTGCTGTCGACATATCTCGGCCCGAAATAGGAATGTCGAGGGAATCGATAAACTCGCTTTCCTGCGATATGTAGGCTGCCGCGCCTCCGCGTCTCCTCTCCCTTTTACGTTCTTTCTTCGGCACTATGCAGCCTCCCAGAGCGCCCCGTTCGCATGTTCATCCTCGAAAACGTGAATGGCGCGTTTGTTCCGCCGCGAGAATTGTAGGATACGAATACAAAACGATGTATGTAAATGGTAGATGGAAAATTTTTAGTGAACTAAACAAAAGGCTTTTCGCGCAGTCGATGATAACATGTTACAATTGTTAACATGTGAAGGGAAGTAGATAACAGTGCGTTAGAAATATACAGATAATTAACTTCTCTGGTGCTAGAACGAATATCACAAACCAATATTGAAACATTTCTGTAGCATCGAAATTGTATACACTTGAATTTCCGTTTGAAAGTACATATATTTAGCCGTTGGCGTAATTTATCGGACGCTTAAGTATAAGTTTCTTACTTGAACCTCGCGGCATAATCGTTGCATCTGCCAATATGAATACGTCGTCTATGTCTTCGTGTGCAAACTCGACCGGCTAACCGGGTTCAAATAGCCAAAGGCCTCATTCTGACCTACTCAGAATTTCTCGTCACGTTCATGACTATAGCTCTGGATGCGACGTTTAAATTCATGCTGCCACGAATCACGGAAAACTGCTGCTATGCGCGGCAAAGGAAGCGGCGAGATCGGCTTACCGTTCCGACGAATGCAAAAATGTCCCGTGTTTATCATTCCGTCGTCGCTATATTTTGTCATTGAATGTCCTGCGGAATATTTTTCTGGAGGACTAGCTCACATTCTGCATCTCATCGTCTGTTATATTGTAATATGAATTATTACCTTCCCGACATATTTTTATCGTCCGGCGGTAACGTAATAAAATTTTCAAGAATAATTTATACACGCTTTTGCGCATTCTCGGTCCAACCATGGACATTACTCTACTTTTAAAAATATTTTTTACTTTTACTTTTCTTTTTATAACAGAGATTTATAAATCACGGAGTATTCTTATAAGCAAGCTCCTTCATTTCTCAGATTAATTAACTTTTCAGTTGCTGCAGTAAAAGTAGACGAAATAATATTATAAGAATAAGCAGCAAGCGTTACAAGAATGGAAGTATCGTACTTTTAGGTATGGAAACGTATTGCCTCACACTTTATTTCAACTAATTAAATTATCATAAAAGATTAATATTTACGAACAATGTAGGAAGTTCAGATGACATTAAAATTCAGAGGTGGAACAAGAGTCTATGTATCTGCGCGGATACAAAGGGAGTTTGGAAATTGATCCTTTTCATGACACAAAGGAATGCAAAATTCGACGATGGCTATTCACTAGTTTAATATTACAGAGGTAGTTTGAGAGTGAAAAGAAATTCACGCAGGACATGACCTACTTATGAATTATATTTAAATCTTTTTTCGATCCTTCTCGAATTAAAGAACATTTTTAAAAAAGTACTAACTACGTGCATTTTTTAATCTATTATAGAAATGCCATTTTGATCTTGACATTGCATTTTAATTTTAAACGAATATACATACTTTACGATATGAACAAAATAAATTTATCTATTGTACATTAAATATATATTGATCGTAAAACATAATCATATCAATATACATAAAGAGATAGATCTCAAGAATGATATAATTTCACTTACTGTCACTTTTCGTCATTGCCTTCCGTTTATTATCCGATACTCGCATAACAATTTTAAGGCGAAACCGTGATTATTGACAAAGTAATTATTAATTAGAGATTGTTGCGCTTACATAGTTATCGTATTAGTCGCGTGCTCGCAGCAATCCACATGAGAATTTCGACCTACTTCACTAACTATGGTGGATTATTGAATCTTTGATAGCGTCATGAACTTTGGAAATACGATGTACAGCACATTCACATAATATCTAGCATTCATGTATTGCCCAATAAGAAATGCATCGAGCAGTCGATTGTATTTCTTTCACATTTAACGCATTTGTTCGACAGAGGTGTATTTGAAAAAAAAAAAACGATAAGTATTAAATATAGATATGATTTCAACGCACTTTAAATTCTATAAATATTTTACACGCCATTTGCGAATTTATTTTACAAACTTTTTGAAAACTTGTTAATTAAAGAGAGAATGTTATTTTATTTTTGAAGTTCTTATTATTGAAGTCAGAAATAGAAAGAGAGAGGAGTGAAGAGAGAGAAGCCAAAAATTGCGCCGAAAGTAAGAAATGCTTGAAAATTCGATGCTCGTTTCACAGCACGGAAGTGTACGATAAACCGTTTGGGAGAAATACGCGTGGAATTGCTTCTCGATACGAGCGATTGCCTCTCGTGCTCGTCCATTTTACCGAAGACGGCGAGTCTCGATTTCAGGAAGTAGTCTATGTCGCGATCTTTATCACATCTTTGTTAAATATTATTCACCGTAAAGCTAATAAACATTGCCGTAAGTATGTATATGATTATGTAAGTATGTATAAAATTTGTTAAAATACAAAAAAAATAAATTATTACGTTACGATGTATGCAGAACATATACAAACGTATGCAAAACAATTAATATCTGCGTTAATTAATTAACAGTATTTACTTATAGCACCATTTGCTTAATATTATAAAATTTTTCTCTGCAGAGCGTTGAATAATTTATAAAAATTTTTCAGGGAATGACATTCTCTTTGAAAAGATACTTTCTTTATAACTTTTGTGACTTTACTTTCTTATTGTTATAGTGAAGAGAATCGATAAGTAAGTTTTACGAAACTTTTATCATTTTTTTTCCTGCAAAAGAAATTCTCTTTGTTGTAACACTGGATTTTTATGAAGAGATAATCATTACAAATTTCATGGCGCTCTGGAATGCTTATTATATAAGATCAATCTTTCTCTTTCTGAGCCATAAACGCTTAACGAGAAAAGTACAACGATTAATCTCGGACGTGTATACGAGGCACCGAAATTCCGCTATATCTTCGTAACACGAAATCGCGATAAACCGGTCTAGAAGTAGATGAGCCTCAGAAAGCTGCTCCTCCGTACAGATGCCCGTCTCGCTTTCGTCTCACTGATCTTGTATGCCGAGTGTAACGAGTTCCGCGCGCTATCGCGAGCTCGCGGGCTTACGGGGCTTACCGTAGCTTTCTTGTGCGATCTACGACTCTCTCGTGCTTGCTCGTTTTTTCCATTTTCCCTGTTTACACTTTTATGCTTACACCGTTGTGTCTACGGTATTGTACACGGAAACAATAAAATTGCCAGCCACGCCGTTTAATCTTTGATAACACACAGTGAATACTTTATTATACTTCCTTTCTGGTGAGTAAAAATTGAGTGAATGTAACATATAAAAAAACCTTAATCCATTCGGATATACCAACTACCCCTGGATGCTGCACAAACACGGTTGTATGCACTAGAAATATAGATACAACGTATACGTACATGTTTCTAATTAAAAATATAAAATTTATATACAGCTATATAATTAACTGTAAGCAAAATATACTTTTTTAAATTATTTCATTTAAATATTGTTTAAATATTGTTTTTATAATAACACAAGTATGTATCTATGTGTACATTCATCATCTTCTAATCATTATAAGACGAATCTTCTTGTTGCTATTAATGTAGTTACATGTTATCTGTTTTCTAACGACTATTTTATGATATCAACGAAAATATACAATTACGCGTACACACAAATAACTTGAAATTACGAGGACAACAAAGAATTAATAAATCATGATTAAATAGGGTACAGTGTGCTTTGTCATAAAAACGTTTCTGAATCATATCGAAACACTTGGTTATCTCATGCTCTAATGGAGCTCGTTTAGAGTAACGAGAATTATATAGTGACTCGCCGCGATAAAGTATTCGCTGTATCACACCATGCGTAGACTGATCAGTGGGCGTACTGCTCATAAAGATCTTCCCTCGGGCGTCACGTGACATTTAGTAGCGGTTTAAATTAATTGCGTTGATAAGAGATGCATAACTTTGTACATGTGACATACATCACGCGTTAACGCGTTATGTTACTAAATGTTACGGACATAAAGTTCGTTCTCGCGTATCTCTCAACTTTTTCATTTGCGAACATTGATGAACAAATTTTTTTCTTTTCTGTACTAGAAAAAGAGTCTGGTTGTATTAATTGGAATTCTGATCAAAAATAGACAAATATCAGAATTTTAGTTGAATCTATTATAATTCTAGTTAAGATAACTAGAATTCTGATTGATGTACGATCAAAATTTTCTGGTTTATTCATTTTCAATCAGAAAATTTTTTCAATGCATGCAATGTTTTTTTTTACTACCTTGAACAATCTCGACGTATCCCTTTGAATTATTCGAGTTGGAGAAAAGTTTTGTACTTTGTTGACGTTACAATATGTATTCATGTTTAATGAACACGATTGAATTTTTTATTTTTTTTTCACTCTTTTATGCTAGTATTAGATGGCTTACTAGACGTATGATGCTTCTCTTATTTATCTTAATTTATTTTAGAAATTTGAAATGTACTACATTGATCGTAACTGTTTTAATTTATGTTTGCATGGTAATTTTCTCAACTATCTTCATCTCAGAAAATTTAGCATGTGCAAACACCTTTTAAGATGTTAAATTCTTGCGGTTTGGAACATAGATACCTTCGACATAGATTAACGCCTGCTTACGGTGTCTCGGGAGAACAACGCATGCGTTATATATTAAGCTTAACGCATGATGTTGATTGATAGAGATTCATCGTTTGAGATACGTCGCAGAGCACGTGTTACCTAGAGTTAGTAATGGATTCGCGATTTATCCACCATGCCTTCGTAACGGCCTTCCTTCGATAGAAACAAATCACTGTGATTTGTAAATGACATTGTTATATGGCGTTCTCAATGGGTCGTACGTTAGTGGAATAATTGACAACATATTCCAATTCAATGTATGTTCAGATATTTATTACAGATACATCATATGCAACATCGATAAGATTTAATAACTTTCTTATTAATTTACTTTTAAGATAATGTTTTAAATATAAATAGACATATGACACACTTATGTACAAATACTATATTAACAATTATCTTATACGTCACAAATATTAATTGAGAAGACAAATTTTATGTTTATTTATTAATAAAACAGATAATTTTGCTTCTATTTTCAAAAGAAAATTTCTGAAAATATAATTAATAATTCTCGATTTAAAAAAAAATTTTTTGAAATAAGCTTGAATAGTACCTAGTAGCCAATATAAATAAAGTTACCCTTTTCTCTCTCTTTTTTTCTCTTATTTTTTCTCTTTTTTTCCTACGCATCTAAAAATAAGACGAAAGATTTTATTTAATTGATTCATATGATAAAAGATCTAAAATATGCTAGATAATGATTTAAAATATATTGAATTCTTCTAAAGCAAAACCTAATCATTTGTAAAAAAATTATAAAATTTTTATGGGGCAAATAAACTAACGTCATAAGTTGTTATTAAGATATATTATATGCACATGAACTGATATCTACTTTTGAGGCTTTCATGGGTATTTTCTTCGGAGGTGCCAAAGGGTTTGCAAGTTATCGCCGTGTCGTGACACCCATTGCTAGTGCCTATATGTATACGTATGTTATCATGCACAAACATCATTATTATTTTAAGAAACAGTGCAAATTTGTATTAATATTTCAAGTATATTTCATTCAACATAAATTGGGTGAATTCGCACAAGCGCAAATGTGGCTTAATACTTTAATTGATTTCAATGATTCTTTAAAAGCACGCTTTTTATTCTTTGTCGACGCATCGGAGAAAGAATTCATGTGCGACTCGTGGATATTTAAGTGCAACATGGTTGTACACGGGTGTCATGTATCGTCACGTTGCCGTAATTACAGGATAAACTAAACAACGCTTCCCTCAGATCAGCAATCTTGTAATTTTCGCAATAGTGTGACGATATCTCATTACGTCGTCCGTACAATAAATGTTACGTTACTTGTTAATCACCGATGCAATACGAAATTATGCTCCCGATAATGGATCAGAGCAAGTTTCTTAAAACTAATCAAATTTTTAATGCCTCTCGTATAATTTTTGTTTTCTATCTCATTGAATTTGTTATGATTCTGTGAATTCATTTATATAAAATGATAAAAAAATTTATAAAAATTATTAATATTCGAGTTTCTTAACAGCCACACATACGCGTGCGCGCGCGCACACACACATCTACAGATATTACCGAGTAATACACTGAAAAAAGTGTTTAATTTTAAGATATTAAAATGTTTTATTGTTATTTCTCTCTCCATTTTTTAAACACTTAAAGATGTTTTAGTTTTGAATTTCCGTAAATTACGTGTTCGAAATGAAAACACTATGTATTTTCAATTCAAATACATAAAGTTTTGTTTATGGAAAAAGTTTAAAATTAAAATATCTTTGAGTGTGTTTAAAAAAATGGATATAAAACATTTTAATATCTTAAAATTAAACACTTCTTTTTTCAGTGTACTGGCAAATCGCTGACTAAAATTGTGTACTGCACCAATGGCCTACTAATGCTTAGTAACGCCCAAGTAATGCCCAAGTAATGCCCAATTTTTATGCACTAATGCTCATTAATACTTTGATAATGCCTATTAATGCGTAACCCTATACCGCTTATAATACATAAGTCTCTTAAGTAACGCCTACCCAGTCAGAAATAATAATGGAATTGACGTCGATTCAATGTCGATTCATTATCATTTCTGGTTGGCCAGTAGTGCCCAGTAATACTCCAAATCTCTACACCACAATGACCTCAGCGGTTTACCCTCCTATAATTACCTACAAATTATTTCTACTTCAGTCACATTAACATAACGGAGAAACGAGTTTACGAAATGTCATTATGTCGCATCGCTTGATCAACAATCAATTATATCAGCTGTTTTAAATGATTAATTATTGCAACAAATAATGATCATTTTATATACTTTAGCAAAACTGGTTTTTTTTTGTATATATATATATATATATATACACACACACACACACACACAAATCTTTATTTTTTAAATTGTCCAATATTTCATACAAGATACTAAAATTTATTCCGCGAGATGTAATAATACCGTCATTTCTATTCCATCATGTGACATGAACGTTCTGCCATTTGTGCTCTTTGCAGCAACATAAATCTTACACATTCTTCTTCCAGATGGATAGCAATTGTTTATGAGATAACAGTGCTCCAAGCAGCTCGGCTACTTATGGCAGAAATAACAAACACCCGCAAACTACTTAAGGTAGTTTCTCTGAGTACTCAACGTGAAATACCGTTCAGCTCAGTGTGAAAGTCTACCACAACTCGGGATAAATGATTTCCATTCTCTGGATGACAGCAGTGAGTTAGGATGTCAGATTAAGATCGTTTTGAACGTCAATTCGATTATACGGAAGTACCATGCGCGTACTGAGTAATTAATACTCCGTGTATTAATAGTCGCTTGTCTGTCTGGTTGAATTATTGTCGTTTAATTGAATAGAGATCTCATCATTAGATTTATTACCGTTTATTTAATGTAATATATAAATGCTGACGCTACGCATACATATTTGAAATAATATATCTTTTTATCTTGTCAAATTAATCATCAAATTCTAATGGACGGATGTCGCACATTTTGGCATCAAAACTAACGCATACGTGAGCTAGGATTGTGAAAGATGATATTAGAAAACGAGATATTATTTGAATATCCGCTTTCTATAAATTTCAATGAAAAAGTCGCGATCGTTTCTCTTTATCCTGATCTATTCTGATTTTATCTAAGCGGAATTTTCGGGAAGCAGGTCGATGTTTCGCGGCAGTACCGGATCGAACGTTGTTCTCCGGGAACGCTGTGCTGGCACATCGCCCAGAAACATATTATGCCCCCGTTCGCCGAAACTCCGAGTGAAACGGGCAGGGATGCTCCAGAATCGGGTTCATGCTGCGAAATATCCGTAAGCTTCCGTAATTCTGAGACTCGACTATACCAACCAACGAGAAACGAACCTCTGCGCTGATAGCTTTTTCGGACTATTTTTGCAGAGCAAATAATCGGACAAATATCGTTTAAACCATATTGCTGAGCCAAGATAGTGTATACAATTATTCTTTTATATTTTTTATTGTTCGAATTTTTAAATAAAATTATAAACAAACTTTAATACAATCTTTAATAATTTATTATTTAATAACAACCTGACAATGATATTAACTTTATACGCAGGTGATAAATTTGCCCGTTAAGTATATTAGATTTTTTGCATGAGTCGTTCAAACTCTACTGTATTGCGCTATTTAGGATTGATTATCTTTTTGGTATTGGTTGAGTGGTACCGGAATCAATACTCTAGTCGTGCCGACTAGGCTGTAGTGTGCCACGCTTAAGCTAGTAGATACCTAAAATCTTGGGCAAGTTGGCGATAGTTTCGCTTATAACTAAATCGTGTATCGATTCAATTTCCGCTAAACAAACTTATCTGGTTATCCAGCAATCATCACGTAATTCCTCAAAAGCCTCGTAAACCTTCCATCTATAGATATGCCAGTTACCTAAGCAACCGAGAAATATTGTATTAATGTTTAAATATTGTCTATCCCATTGTCTTTTCTTATCTTTTCTTGTTCGGAGATTTCTAGAGATTTATGGGCAATGCTGGAATTTTTTCCATTTCTTCTCTCTTTTATAAATAACGAATATCTTAATTACAATGATCGATTATAATATTGTTAAACATGTTGCATCAAATCATTGTAATAAGAATAACAGGATATTATTTTGTATAAATTTTCGTTTCCTTTATTTAATACATGAGAATAAATGAGATGAGGACAAACGAAGTTCTTAAATTATACACTTTACATTAATCACATCATCCCGACGAGTATAATGAGAAATCAAGCTTTCGTGAAATAATATACGGGGCTAATTACCAGAGACTCCATGTTACAAAACGGACGAATCAGAATACTTCGAGTTTCATTGTCTTTCATTTTATATTTGTTTGTAAAATTTCAAAAATTTAATTTAGCAATTTTAATTTAAGTCCACATACTCATATAAGAGTTCTCTTTGAATTGAATGCTACGGACACAACAGTTGAAGTTAGTAATTATTGCTCGTGATTGAAATAGCTCTTCAGGTTCATGATGAATTTAGAAAAATATATCAACGAGCATTCACTCAACTGCTATGTCCGCTGAGTGCACGCAATGATTATTGAATGAATATGGTGCAATATTCGATACGTCTTCGAAACAATCTTTCAAATATGAAAACGAATAATAACAGTACGGTTGATGCGATAAATGTGAATGCGTGTCTATCAATGTGTCAATAATACTGTTATAAATCAATCTCGTGTATGTCTCGTAAATAAATCAGAAGCTCCAGGCGATGCGCATCACGATAATGCGGTTGGATGTCTCTTTCGCGGTGCATTCAACACTTCAAAGCAGCACTCCGAGCATACATGTATCTTAGCATCCGATATATTCTCCGTATTAGATACTTTTGCGAATAACCTACAAAAACCTATATTGATTGTTCAAGAAAAATGGCGGTCGCATTGACAAGTAAATATATTAATATTTCACCATCATATCAAATATTGCAGCTATAAATTACAGCACGTGATACACTTTTGGTGATCGTTTCAGATTAATCACGATATAGCAATAAAAAATATAGTGATTTATGTAGATAATATTTTCACAAAAAATAAACATGTTAAACGATAAAACATATCGAGCCTTCCTTTATCTTATATTATTTAAAATAAATTAGCCAAATTGAAATGTGCAGTGTATCGTGCGAGTGATCGTATATTAAATTTTTATAAGTTTGAAAGCATATAGTTTTAAAGCAGAGTTTTTGATAAAAAAAAATCGCAATTTAAGTTGCAGCGTAGGCTGACTCTATTATAGATAGAAATTTTTTTCCTTAATATTCCCTAATTTTGTCTAATTGTCTTCAGATATAGGCAAAATCACGAAATATTACGTTTACCTCCTGTGTCGACAATTTTTTATATCGACAGACTAAAGAATTTTCATTCAGATATTATCAGAAATAAACTACAATATTTCTGATAATAACTGAATGAAAATTCTTTCAGCACATTTACCCCAGATGATTCATTCTGGACAGTCATCTCGAGCGAAGTATGTTCTCCTTTAGGCACATAGAAAGCACGGCACCTATCCGTGTTCTCATCAATCCATGTCGAGTAGCGCCATATCGCCGTTTCGATTTGCTTGCCTCTCAATGCCGAGTACTCATCGGCACCGACGCGACGCAAAAAAGGTCCTCGGCATCGAACGTGCCGTTCTGACGTGACAGCCTACGTGGTTTCGGGGCTGGACAACTTTGGGAAATTACCGATTGACGTGCGAACTTGGAGAGTTCATGTCGATACTGGAAATCGCTCAAATATTAACTAAATTCTTTTACAATATTTCTACGTGGACGGTCTTGTCTCGACGATGTGTGCTGTGCATCATGTCAAATGTGTCGATCAAACCTGTCGAGTTTTTCTTTGGCAAAAAGCTTGGCAAACAGGTTGACGGACAGTCAATATTTTGCAACATTTTCACGCGCAACTTTCGATTTCTTGGCATTCGCCTTGAATTCAACTTCTGTTCAAATGCAGCGTACGTTAAATTAGCCGGTAAATGAACTTTGCTTTTCCAACTAATTTTATGTGCTGTATATACCTTTAAAACAACATCTTAAATATGAAAGAAGAAAGAAATATTGAAGACAGTAATGTTATACGCATAGATGTAAGAAAAATATAACTTTTCCTTCCTTTTATGATGAAAACTATATATTTTATATTCACATTTTGGGATAACCGTAAGCACTCTCTTTGCACGGCTCATTTCAGCTGAGTGATTTTTATTCAAGCGTCACCGGATTCGCGTTGCTATTTCAATTTGCAGACTGCCACTCAACGTTGCCCTCGTTAGGTTTTGGCGAAAGTAATGGGACGCGGAGTAAATTGCATGTCTGACGCGAGTCGTCGCATTAGGCCAGCTGCATCCAAAGTGCAACCAGGCTGCAGTGACGACGAAGAAGACGGTCGAAACTCTACGCCAATAGTTTTGCACTCACACATTTCACTGCACGTCAGCCAAAATTCGTTACTTACTGAAGAGACCGATATTTCAATTTGAAAGAGGTTGAATGTATCCGATTGCAGATATATATCTCTCCACGCAGATATATTTTTTATTAAATCATTATTATATCGATATAATATATTTTACTTTTATGTACTTTCTAAAATTTTTAAAGCAAATCTCACTCTTGAAGATTGAAAATTAAGTCACTCTTTTCCAAGATTCGTTCAATTTTCACTCTTTAGAATAAAATTTTACTTCAGAGAATTTAGAGTGTATATGAAAAAATATTAAAATATTCTTTTATTAACTCTACTCGCGCGCTATTCGTTCCTCTTTAATTGGAATTCGCGGATTTAATATATTTTAAATTAGTGTATGTTTCCTAAAAGTTAACGTATAACTGATCTATTTTTTATTTTAACAAAATTCGAGGAATAAGATTATGTAAAATTATATATGAAGTTGTAAAACGTTTGTTATAACACATTTGTGTTACAAAGGTACAAACCTTTTTTCACAATGTACACAAAAAAAGACTATTCTCAAATCAATTATAATATACTTATATAAGCAAAAATATTGTAATATTGCTTAAAAGATTTTTTAAAATATATTCTTTTTTTTTTAAATATAAAGACTATTTTTCTAATTAAATACAATTTATCACGTATATCATAACTTACATGATTTATTTATTAAATTTGTCTGACGTTTCCTATTTTTCATCTGTTTGCAGCTTCTAAGAGAAGGTCGCTTAATCCACCTGACATTAACACGTTTTGAGCAGATTGTAACTGTAAATTTTCCGTCGACGTTTACGATGGTGTCATTTCGGATTTGCCCGATGTAGTTATACGATTTGAAGAGATGGCGCGCGGGCGCTAACTTTTTCCGGGTTATTCTTTGAAGTTGCGATAAGTACCTCTTGCACGCTGTGGCGATAAAAACTTGCGATTTCTTACGTGCTGTACAGAAGAAGATAACATTATAGGTGTTGAAAGGAGGTGTCGACGTAGGGAGCTTAGCTTACAGACGCGTTATCCTTCCACAAATGGCTCCTTGTTAGAGCAGGGATAGTAGGAGGAGGGCTAGTAGGAGACACTATTTCCTATTAAAGTTACAGAATGTTAGTGCCGGAAAGTTCGCGCTCGTAATTGTAACGACTTTCCGCTGATAATAATGCGCTTCTGCCTAATGCAATTTACGTCTACAACCCGCGTATTATTATACGCGACGTAGATATTTGTTTAATTATTTTTTGTTATCTTCATTATGATTATTAGTTATGAAATTCGCAAAGGTGTTGTGCAGTTGTCGGTTGCTCATGTTATCCGCCGCGGACAAAGACGATATGTATATTTCAATTCCCATGATTCTGATCTTCCGTGATTACTATTCACGCGCAATCACCGTCGTTATCATTTTAATATTCTCCACTGCTGCATCGAGAACGAAATTGGCAATTTGCAGACCAGACATGTCTTATTACATTTTTTTTTTAATGGGTTGTATTTTCTATGAGATACAGGTTATGACACGCTGTTTAAGTATAGAGCTGGTTTCATCTTTGTAGTGTTTTATCTAAGTTCTTTATTCTTTGATTTAATTGGAACTGATATTTTTCTTTTCAGCGAAAATGTCGATGCTACATCAAATAAGACATTAAGTTTTTAAGATCCATAAGATCTGTCACATTAAAACTTTTGATAAGGCTTTCTATCAATGTTTATATACATATATGAAATATGGTTGTTTTAAATTATTAATATTTATTATATAGATATTTATTATATAGATAAAAAATAAAACTGCTTAAAATTTTTCTTAATCGTAAATAGATTGACTTAAATGCTTTTCTTTGTCTTTACAATAAACTTAATATATATTACTTAATATATATTAATATATATTATATATAGTAAAATTAATTATTTTTTAGAAACACTTTATATGTATATTCGCTTTATTATAATAATCGAAAAATGTTTTGCTTATTGTAACAAAAAAAATGCATATCTCCATTTATACCCAGGAGGGAAAATATTTATGCATGAGATCGTACAAACGAGAATAGAAACTCATACGCCATTATTATTGTAACGCCCGTATTTTTTCCAATTTTTCCTCATGGAGCATTTTTCTTATATATGCTTATTCGACTTTTCCGGATATCCGAATAAACGGATAAACAAAAATCGCGCTAAGCTAGAAAATTTCATACAACACAGGATTTGTATTCTATAGTCATGATCGTAAATAGTTCTTTTCCACGTAGATATTCTGATAATATAAGCCGATTCCAGTGGCGAAGCGAAAACAGTTTTGCCGTAAAATCGAGGAAGTAATTGCAAAAAATGAAGTTACTATCGAAAAAAAAAATGCAAAATAAAGCTCCCTGCATATAGCCACTTAAACTTTATGAACTATATCTTGATTCTTTAGTATCACTTAACAATAAATAAAGATTTAAATAGAATTAATTATTATTTTCCGTAACTTTTTGTTTTAAATTAGTCTTTAAAGACTTTAAGTTTATATATCCGAATATTAGAACATCAATATCTTTAATATATTAAAATTAGATACAAGGAAAGTTATTAAGTTAAGGCGATGCTTCTTTCATCATTTCTTTCTCTTTAAAGCAATTGTCATAAGTTTCTTTAAATAGGTAAAAAGTGAGGAAGGAAATATGCAACTTGATTTTACGCAAGATCACACACAAACGCATTTATTGGTCTTTAATGCAATCGTTGATGTAAATGAACCGGAGAGAGAGCATGTTATGACCCTTTGAAGAATCCTTTTGTGCACGTCAAACGTACTCTTCTGTATACAAATAAGCCCAGTATTGAATATGTCAAAGCCGGCCTGTATGCATCGTATCGCATGTGTGTGAGGAGAATTGCAGGCCGAATTATATGTTACAGTTTAAATGCCCCGCAGATATGTGTCGGCAAATAATACTGGAAACGAGAGAAGCTACTTTCTGTTCCGAGTGAATGTCGACCGCTCGGCAAAAAGAATAATATTTGCGGATTCGGCAAGTCTGAAACATTTGTGGTGCATAAATCGTTCTTCTTCTGGAGTGAATAGATATTTTGAATTCTCGACGGTGTACATGCGGTGAATATTATGAAGAACAAAAGGATATTTCTCTCGTGCTAACTTTCTACACGAAATGTTTTGCAGGTGATACGATAAAACGCAGAATATCGATGTTAAAAATAATCAATGTTTCACAAAAGCGTTTTATAGATGCATATAAATCCATCGACAGCATGAAATATTGCAATTTTTAATAATCTTGTTTAAAAATTTCAATGGTGAGTACTGGAATTGCAAGCAATTAAAACTGAAAGTTTTTTTATGCACTAAACTTTTAGAATAAAATTGAATAATAAAGTTCTATTTTTATATTAAAAAATTTAAATAAACTTTATTTTTTTATTTTACTGAAATATTTAATATTTAAAATATTTAACAAAATAAAATGAGAGAGAGAGAGAGAGAGAGAGAGAGAGAGAGAGAGAGAGAGAGAGAGAGAGAGA
>NW_017305938.1:1155877-1174199 GCF_001594115.1 Trachymyrmex septentrionalis
AGAGAGAGAGAGTGCAACTTCTTTGAAAAAAGAGAAAATTTAATTTAAATAAATTATTTCTATCTTATTTATTATCTCTCTTAATTATTTCTCTCTTATTAAGAACAGTGTTCTAGAATAAACTGTATGCGAAATTTCGACAAAATCGAAGTTATCTGGGTACATAGCTCGACACTTTCCACTAACGAAGAAAACAATGCCACCCCAAGAAACTATGCGGGACCAAAAAGCCATTCTCGAGGCTGACGATGTGCGACCCCAAAGTTAATTCGCCGTTTTTATCGGCATCGTAAAATGCGGTCGGCCGTATTGCGGTTTCCATGAACTCGAGCACGTGCGCCAAACTATTCCTCCTTTTCGGCCAATAATTCATCGACGTCGTAAGGAAAAGTCGAAGGTACAAGTCGCTTGCGTTCGGTGCTTTATGTGAGTCGTAAAGAAAAGTGCATGTATGAAATACCTTGCATCGATATCTCGATTCAGCGTTGCACCGATATGACCAAGGGTGTACGAGGAAAAGTACTTAAGTTAAGAAAGGCGATTTTAAAGAAAAGAGATTTTTTTTTGGTTTAATACAAGAAAAACGCATTTGAAATGGAATTATATATAGGTATAATACGTTAGGAAACTTACGAGCTTTTCAATAACTTCACAATGAACTTCTAAACTCCGCACTAGTTCTCAATTAAAATATTGGTTCAATCATCAATATTTTATCATTATAGTTGATATTTCAAATTATTTTTCTATTTATATGACATACATTTGTTTTTAAATTAATATATTTCGATTTTATACAGATATTGATACAATTTTGTATAAACAGTGACATACCATAATATCAACGTGCAATCTCTGCAGAGTTTCTCTGTATTTTTCTATGTACATTTTTCTGCCAGAATGACAAGAAACACGTAAAAAAAAAAAAAGATATTTCTTTTAGAAATATGAAGGATATTTCTTCTAGAAATAAAAAGCAAAACTTAGCGACACAACGCCTGCTCGTTAATCTAATGCGTACTGCGTAAAGTAGTCAAGTAAGAAGAAGAACAGTGACGGGCCGACAACCCGTCGAGAAAGTATGAAAGTGACGAGGGATGAAGGATCTTTTACAGTTCACAGCCGGTGAACACGCGTGGTAAAAGGGCGCAAGACGAAACGTGGAATGGTGTCAAGCGAAGTTCGCAGCGACAATACGATGAGACGACGTAGCGTGTAACGCGAACTCGTTCACGATTTATGGCTCCCAAACTCGCATTTGGAAGTTGTAAATCAAAGGGGAATCGTTAACGATCGTGACGTTGCGGTTTAAAATGTCCTGCTAAATCGCGATTCCACATGTTCCTGAATAATTTTTGATTACTATTATGAACTGTTACGAAACGAAAAGTTTTTGCGCATCTCGAAGAGTTCTCGCGCGGAAACTCTATATTTTATGCGATCTCTAAAATTATATAAAATTATTGTTAATTTTATTATTTTTTATTATATTGTTATAATTTTCC
Organism: Trachymyrmex septentrionalis; assembly: GCF_001594115.1. Lineage (NCBI taxonomy): Eukaryota > Metazoa > Arthropoda > Insecta > Hymenoptera > Formicidae > Trachymyrmex > Trachymyrmex septentrionalis. The sequence goes on from NW_017305938.1 coordinate 1,157,383, forward strand.
TTTCTTTTTCATTATACTAGATTGTTTATTCGTAAACGACTTTTGTGTTAATACGATTTATTAGATAACATTCAATTAGTTTTTGAAAAAAAAGGTATTACAGTAGGAAATAAAATTATGTATAGGGTATATGCAGTCAACTATTTTTTTACTTTTTTTGTCAATATAATGGCAATTGCATCAAACCAGATTATTTTTACAAAGAGATTGTGACATAAAATATTATTTATTCTCTTTTTTTGTCTTTTTCTCTCTCTCGCTCTCTCTCCCTCTCATTTTTTAGAGACACAAAACGCGAGTAATAAAAGAAGAGTAATGTCGAGGAAGCAGGATTATATCGGCAGGTTTCATCTACCGCTTGGATCAATCGGATGTTGTGTATCGAGTATATTTAGTGCTTTATACGAGACAAGAAATCTTCGACATCCATAAATCTGAAACGTGTGTACTTCGCGCAAACACCATCAAATGTTCGATACGAATGTGTACTCGTTACAGTTTCCAGTTACGATTAACTTTTGGGAAGCGAAGTTTATATGTCTACTCTCTGCACATTTTAATCTGATATATCTGTGTATTTTTCCTTTTAATACAAAAAATGTGCGTTTATAATGTAATTATAAGTGAGTAATTGTAAGTGATATGAAACTAGAAGTAAGAATTCGATTTTTATAAGAGTAACGTCGATATCGTTGCAAATGGTTGAGTAATAAGAAGCATTCTTCGAAGATTGATAATGAAATGATAATATTTAAAATAACGAAAATTCAAATTAAGGAAAATGGAATAAATGACGTCTTTAATTTAATGAGATAGTTTGAATTCTTACTGCTCCCTAATTACCATTTCTAGTCGCGAATGCGACCCTAATTTGCTCGCGAGCGCTCATCCAGGGAAGATTTAGGCGAGAAGTCGGCGGTAAATTTTGCGACTCCAAATCGGATCTCTGCATCGTGTTTCTCTTCATGAAATAGTTCGCGTTCTCTTCGGCTTCCAGCCGTGTAAAATTCATTTCGAATAGGGTGCCACGATAGGGCGACTTTTTGGGGAAGAAATTGGAGAGAAACGTTTTTGGAATGGTAAACGAGGTTGATTTGGTAAGAGTAAGGCAAACAAATGAATGAAAGTTATGAAAGAAAAGCGACGAAATGAAAGAATAATAATAGAGTGAACTGAGCCTCGTTTATCCCTTTTAAGTTTGTTTGCGAGAGTCCGAAAAATTCGTCAAATGTCCTCCCTTGTTTTCAGTATCATTGAAGTTCTTTCCTCAACATCTTAAGACTTAAGATGTTTTTCAAGTGAAAAGAATCGATTTCATTTTGCTGAGTTAATTGACGAAGTTAGTGTAAAACTTATGATAATTTATTCTCGTGTGTGTTTGTGTGTGTGTGTGTGTGTGTTTGTGTATTAGAAATAATTTTATTTCCTGTTTTAGTTACTTAAAATTCGATGCGTTTCGTCTGTGGCGTGCTACTGCTGACTTAGTATGCTGTTACCACAAATCCCCCAATCTAGGAAATATGGTAAAAGGTCGGAATTTCTTTTTAGAAACAATTCCAACTATGCAAACGAGCAGCGCGAAAGCAGAATGGAATAAATGTACCACAGAAAGAAGAGACATAATAAGAAAGGAAGGCTGAAGAAAATAATAAAATTCATTCTTGTATGGATTCATAGTAATCCGCGATCATCTTCTTACTTCTTCACCGATTCCCTACCGATTCTTTTGTGAAAGAAGAAGGACACGTCAAAAGATCTTCTTTTCTTAATCTTTTATCAAAACACGCTTTTTGCGCTTCTGTCTTCCACACTTTATAAAGCACATTTCCACACTTTATAAAACGCTTTTAGCAGACATCATATACTTTGTCTTGATTGCGGAGATTAGGAAAATATCTTAGAAAAATATCACTTGAAATGAGTTTTCACTTTTTGTTGTATTCTTAATTTTTTTTTTTTGGCAATTTTAGTCAGATATTATCTATTCAAACATTATTGAAGATTAAAAATTCTTGGTAAAAAAAGTTAACACTAATCGCATTTTGTTGGACAATAGTACAAATTTTTTAATTTACATAGTTATCGATAATTCATCGTCTGTATTATCTACATATTTATACACTAAAAATCAATAATAAGAAAGAAAAGATTACATAGTTAGAAAAAGTTTTGATTTATAATATTTTCTCTACATCACTAAAAAAACTATTTTTTCTCTACATCAGTCCATATTTTGCTTGTAATAAATTTTAAGATCTAAACTTGTAGAATTTTGGATGAAACATTCGGTATATGAATGGGTTTCCCCGATTTTACGAGCTCCAATTTCTGTGTTCTTTTTATTTCTGTGAGACGTGAGATAAAGAGAGAGTCACAATATATTTTATTGTTCTCTAAAAAAAAAAGTTATCGCGTAGATTATTGATGACTTAGTTCAGACTCCTGTAAAAATTTGTCATTTGATGTCAAATTAATAAAATATCGAAACTGTTTATAAAATTGGTAAATAATTTATTTTATGATTGCCAATAAAATTGTTAGATAAATCACAAAACTGCTGAAGAATATTTATAAAAAAACATACTGCAGTTACACTTGATTCTCTATATAATGTATCTTTTAATATTATTTTATGTTTATTAATTATTTTTAGATTACATAAAATTTACTCGCAAAAAAGATTTAGCAGCAAACATATTGATTATAAATTTATCTTTTACATGAATATTGCATGCCTTTGAAGGTGATATATTTCCGAGGCATTTCATTGAATGTCACTCCTTACAACAGTAGTGATTTCTCGAGCGTGACTGAAGTCGCTTCCCGTGAGAAATATCTCAGCGGCGAGTTGTAAAGTATCCATTCGATTTAGACAAGTGTTGGCAGGTGACTATAAATAATCACGATACCTCATAAAATAAAAATTGGAAGGCTTGATAGTATTTCATGGGGAGTGTAATTTTTCAACAGCGAAAAAATAAAAAAATTTACGCGCCAATTTGAAACTTATATCGATGAAAGAAGGAAAAAGGAAGATACATCTGTGATGATCGGAACCGTTTCGCAAATTCTGTGATTATTTTACGTATAATATAACATCGGGTTGTGACGCTGTTTGTTTAAGAACAATTCAAATCCTAAAAGATTCGGTGAATTTTCTTTAGAGATGAGAAATGATGGAATAACAGATAGAAAATTTTAGATTTATAATTTTTATTTTCTTTTGCATTTGTATATTTTTTTATTTATATGATGTACATTGTTTTATATTTTGCATTATTATATCAGGATATATAAATTTAGCATATCGAATCGAACTTACTGGATGTCATCTATAAACGTTACCGAAGAAATGGATACAAATTGATGTTGCGTGGCAACTATTGTGGTGGAAAATAAAAGTAGCTATCGCAAAACGCTGAATTCATTAAATTTCCGCATGAACGATTAGAGACTACTTCGATATCGGCAAACGAGTGGCAGTATAATCCAAAGCGATTTACGACAGTGTTCCTAGTGGAACAGGAAACAATACCTCTGTTATAGTTGAATGTGATTTGTCGGCAAAACTTGATCGCGGATTTATCATTTTTTGCACGATATTACACTGTTCGATCAAGAGAAATATTTAGATTTTTCCTTCCATCTTCCTATCCATTATACACGTAGTTTATCTCTTTGATATTTCATAGTATTTAAAATTTAAACCTTTGAGTGCATAGTTTATTTTAATAAAATTTTAACTTGAAACTAAATTATATAAAATAAATTGTGTTCAAATTTAAAATGTTCAAATTTAAAAAGTGTTGGAAATTTAGAAAAAATATATAATAACAGAATTTTTTAAAAAGATACTTGAGGTATATATTAATAAAATTAATGAAATTTGATATAATTCTTTTCTAATTTTTCTATATTAAAAGTTTTTAATCAGTATTTAATGTTTTAAACTTTTTTAGTAATTGTCACAATTTGCTGCAAAATTTAAATTAAGTCATTTAAATTGTAACTGTAATAAAATATTACACATACATACATTTGAGAGAAAAAATGTATGTGTTTGTCAATTGATTTTCTTGCATGAATCTAAGGTTGTGCGAAGTGGCATTTGGTATCGAAGTTTTGCAACACAGATTACGAAGAAGAAGTTACGATCTGTTTAAAGGTTGCTGAATGCTAAGAACATTCACTGTGGCAAGAAGTAAAGTGCACAACGGAGCAACACTTCGTTATTTAGTCTAAAATATCACAGTGCATTTTATATATTCAGACAATTTATTTTGATATCATTGATATAAAATATTCGTTTTTGAGTTGTAGGATTGAGACATTTAAATTAATCTTGTGACATAATATGTAAATAGACTAAAAGAAAATTTATTTTATCTTCAACTTTAAGAAGATATTAATAAATCTTGCAAGAAAGGTAATATCACTGTAAAAAAAATGCAGTGTTTCAAATGTTTATGTTTAAAACATCTTTGCAGAACAAACGTTTAATAATAAAAGATATTTTAATACAATTTTAAATGCTTTAAATCCAAATACATAATGTTTTGTTTATTGGAAAAGTTTAAACCTAATATTTAAGTGTTTAAGAAACGGAGACAAGAATAAAACTGATTTAATATCTATTAAAATTAAACATTTCTTTTATGAGTGATGTCTTATTATTAAGAAAAGAATATTTTTTTATTTTATCATTCGATTTATAGCGCAAACACCGATTGAAATTGTTTTTTTTTTCATTAAATGATCTGATAGATTTGTACTTTACTCTTAAATGCGTTGGCCTAGTGCAAGAGCGTTGATGCACGAAAGCGCCGGTGTATAAAAGGATACATCACGCTCGTTATATCTCGGTAAGGTAACTGAAGATACCTGCCCGTTCGAGTTGGATCAACAGGTAGCTCTTACCAGGAGCGTATCATGGGAATAGCGTGACGAATACTAGAAGTTTAAAGCAGCGATTTGATCGGCGAAGAAATGCTCGGTAAATTTACATTTCGTTTATTAAATCGCTCCGCTGGTATTTATAATAACGCGAAGAATTATAGTGTTAAAAATTTTATCTTCTAATTTTATATAATATAGTTATGAGATAAAAAATATTTTCGCAAATTGCGAAGCAATTATAGATATTTTTATAAATGTTATATTTTTTAACATTTTGATTTAATATTTTTAATTAATTTAAAATAGAGATTTATACCTCTTCTATATTTAATGTTTTATAATATCAATATATATACGTATATATATTTTTTTTGTGTTATTGAAAATGTGAACGTTCAAGTTAGTTTATTACAAAATCGTAATATAATTTTAATGAAATTCTGGCACGCGAATTACAGTTAATCTTCTTAACTATGTATACTGAATGTTCCGATACGTTTTAGTGGTTCTTAACGACGCGGTGTTTCGCGCGAAATGACCGCTTAATCGGCTTGTAGTCGAAAATAGCGAAATAGGAGCAGTGCTTTGCCAATTTTCTCCAGCGTTTGCCTCTAGCTCAATATCGCGACTATACAGCTTCGCGAAAGTAATAACATGAACAGCTGGTGCCCAACAGCTTTATGAACACGGATATTAAAATGAAGCTCTCTATATGGGATGCTACGTTTTTATATGACGCTTCATTCATGAACCATTTGCGAGATATTGTTGATACTTTTCGATATTCGCATTCTCGAACTTTTCCCCGAGAGAAAATATCAATTCAAATCCCTATATCAGACACACCGATGAAAAGACTGTCATAGCGCAGATGCGTTGACACATCTGTTCATGTTTCTGCTTAAAGCAGATAAACGGAGCATAAAACGAATATAAAACATTTGAAATATTTAAATATGAGAATCAGAAAATTCCAAACGAATTTTTGAAGTGACTAAATAATCATACTACATTAAAACCGAGATTAAAATACACTGAAAAAGGAAGTGTTTAATTTCACAATAAAATGTTTTGTTCTTGTCTTCATTTTTTAAACATTTAAAGTTTCAGTTTTAAACTTTTTCAATAAACAAAACACTACATGTTAGAATTAAAAACACGATGTATTTTAAATCCAAATACATAGTGTTTTGTTTATGGAAAAAATTTAAAATTTAAATATCTTCAAGTATTTACAAAATGGAGACAAGAACAAAACATTTTAATATCTTAAAATTAAACTTCTCTTTTTAGTGCAGACAGACAATTATTAATATTTCCTTTTTAGCAAATGGGGAATTTTTATTAAAATTGAAGATGTTAATAGTATTGTAATTATTGTATTGTAATTACTTGCCAGATTGGGAATATTGCGTATCTCGTAACTTGCCAGAATACATTATATTGTATTCTGTTTCCTCCTTGTTATCTTGGTTATATCATGAATTGGGAATTCCGATACGTCATGCCCGGCGGCGTTATTATTACGTGTCGTATAATAGTAGACGCTGCAAATCAATTTCGCATGATTTGTACATTTAACCGATGTCCTTAACTTTGCTATTCATTGCGGTATCACAATCCGTCCATCCATATCTCGATTCGTATTATTTTCGCACGGACTATCGGGAAAAATATAAAAAAAACATTCAAGTAGTAATGCAATATCAATTTCATCCGTTTCATGATAGTACGAAATATATTTTTCCAGATTTTCAGCCAAAATTCCCCGACACATTCTAGCGAAATAGAAAAACCAACGAATGATTTTGTACTCGGTCATTAAATATTGTGTGTAACTTTTGTTCGGCGCTGATTAATCTTGAATTATTAAATCGCAATTAGTATATTTCGTGTTTTTCTGTATTATATTTTATTAATCAATAATTATATTGGGAAAATTACAGAGCTGCATTGCTTTTGATCTGTGAGAATTGATTTCGAACTTTTATAATAAATATATAGAGTATTCGATAATTCAATGATGTAAGGGGACGAATCTAGTAAAAATAAATAAAAAAACCTAAAATAAATTTTTTCTATATAAAATTTTATTTTCAAAAAAATAGACTTTAAAATAGACTTTACTATATATTCATTTTCGATTAATTTTTTTATATAGAATCATTTCTTTTCCATTGTACCACTAATTACTGAACATCCTGTATAATAAGAACAATTCGGCAATTAATATATTGTTTATAGTAATCAAATCCTTTACTCGAGAGCAGCGTAAAATTTATATTATCGCATTTGAAAGTATTAATTTTCGTCAGGAAATATTTCGCTCTATTACTTCGTCTCTCGTCCAGCCAACCCATACAGGATTCAGGCTTAAGCGAGCGATTCATCATTCCGGTATTCCCGCGCTCCTTCGACCTGTGATTTATCGTTCCGCAAAACGCGCGATGTACACGCCGCTGCGAAGTTCTGAATTATTGTTGCTGTGTCGACGTATCAGGGTACACCGAGTCTTTTCTAAGATGCACTCGCGAGGAAAAACTCGCTTACCAAGTGAACAGCATTTGGCGAGTTTTTTTCAAAATATATCTCTATTTTTTTTCTGTGTTTTTAGAAATATATCTCTATTTTTTTTGTTTATACATATCCGATATGCACAATAGAAATAGAAATTATACACACACACACACACGCACGCACGCACGCACGCACGCACGCACGCACGCACGCACGCACGCACGCACGCACGCACGCACGCACGCACGCACGCACGCACGCACGCACGCACGCACGCACGCACGCACGCACGCACGCACGCACGCACGCACGCACGCACGCACGCACGCACGCACGCACGCACGCACGCACGCACGCACGCACGCACGCACGCACGCACGCACGCACGCACGCACGCACGCACGCACGCACGCACGCACGCACGCACGCACGCACGCACGCACGCACGCACGCACGCACGCACGCACACACACACACACACACACGTGTGTGTGTATATCTTAATTTATTTAAATATATTATAACACTCGTTTATGCATTTACATTTATTTTAAAGGATATATGTGACTCAATGTTTGCAGATACGATTCCGAATGTGACTGTATTTTACATGTTACGATTTACTTATATTTTATTTGATTATAAAAAAAATAAAAATAATCCATAGGTACCTAAGTTTGCTAGTTTCGCATTTAAAAAAGAACTGCCCGTGAAGAGATTAAAGTATCATTTATACGTATAATTATCATTTTACTTCTTATTAAATATGTATGTAAGTTAAAATAAATAAATTTATTAATTTAAATATATTAAAAATTGAAAGCGACATATGTGCGTTTTCTGAATCTTTTGATTGCAATTTATTTAACGAAGCGTATATTCTCAGTATAATTCACGACAATTATCTTCCACAACGAAGCATTAAATATTCTCGAATTATCTTGCGCGTAAATAGGTTTTTTTTTTAATCGTTTTGATTGCCGATTGGGTCGATATTCTGCGCGACGTTTATTTAGGTATATGAATGTCAAATAAATAAAGAAGAAAAGGAAAAGAGATATCTGCCAGGTATATCTTTGTATGCTTCCAAATGTTGAGACGGACGCGTTTAATGAACGCTAATTCACAACGCCGGTCTCTCACCGTTTCATAATAATTTTCGAGCTTCGTCCTAGCGATTCACCGAACTGCCCGTTAACGCTCTGACTTAATTAATAATCTCATCGTATATAACTCGCCATGGATGGCGTTTGCATTTCTGCCATCATTTGTTATTGTTTTATTGTCGCGCAAAATTTCATTTCGCGAGTCGACACTTGGACATATTCGTAAAAATGGGAAATTGCTTTACGTCATTCGAAATTCTATCGGTTTTTGAGCAATGCATATAATATAATTAATCCGCAAACGTTGTGAAAAATTACACATCAGTCTCATTTCAGAAGCTTTTGGAAAAGCAATTAAGCAGAAAGCGATTAATAATCATTATTAAAGCTTATATAAAATAAATATTGACTCTGCATTACGATAATTGCTTTGGGCAATAATGCATTCACACGTGAGCATTGCATTATATATCGCGTTATTATTACAATGTTTATAATGCAAACACTCGACGAGTTAACGCTCGCAAACTCGACTGAATCCAGAGTGCGATCTAATAATTTTCGAGTCGACGATAACTTCCAGTTAAGTTTCACCGTCCCTCTGTGCCTCGCGGTTAATTAATAATCTCATTGTTTGACACGTCTCCCACACGACGTGTCTGCAACCTCGTGCTGCTAAATAATGAATGCAACTGGGCGTCGTTTCGTATGATCGGCCCAAGATAACGTCTCATCGAGCAGCAGTTAATTAAGCATTTTGACTTGCCGTTGAATCAAGCAACCGTGAGTTAAACATTAAGCTTTAACTTGACTTTGTACGATCAATTATGCATCAACATACACGGTACATCTAAAATTTCCAGTCTTATGTTAATGATGCAGTATACACAGTGTTATTTTTTGTCATAGTTTTTAATTATATTAATAATTCAACTTTACGTATTAAGAAAGCTTTTTACTTTGATTTAAAATTTGTATAATTTGTACTTATTGTTTTTAAAATATTGTTTTTAAAAAAAATTCTTTATTTTTTTTTTTTAGAAATTACAGTTTTTCCGATAATTATATCAATCGAAAATGTAAAAATATTCATCATTGTGAATTCATTTCTTCAATGCAGAATTCTAATTATTGTTTCTGCCTCTCGAGAGCAAAGGCGAAGATCGACGTGCGATCGCATGGCTTCAATGGAATTTATTGGGTGCAGTTCAGTGCAGCTTTGTAACAAGTTATTTTTCTTGTCGTTTCTTTTGTGTCTATATAGATGAGTCTCAGTGTACTATATCGCTGTAATGCCACACGGCGCCTGTTTAGATCCATTACTTTGGAACGTCAGTCGAGTTTAGATTCCATTACTTGTGAAATAAGCGAAATGTGTATACTACATTACGGAAAAACACAGTATGTAAACGGGTTCGGCCTTCCTCCGCAACTTGCGCGAACGGCGGAAAAGGTAAAGAGGATTTAACCGCAAATGTAGTGTATTTATCGTTTAATTAAATCTCCCGGCTTAAACTAGTTTCGTATCGCTTCATCTGCATCCAAAAGTTACATCCGAGACAAATTACGAACAAGAAAAGCGGCAGTATTTTAGCCCTATTTTTTCTTTATGTACAAATTTTCTTATATATTTCTCTTATAAACGAATAAAATAATATTTAAAATTTTTCTCATTAAATACGACAGGAAATTTTAAATAATATGACAATTCCATAAGTTTTACTTATAGTTTTATTTGAAATATATGACTTTTAAAAATGTAATATATGGATTCACGAAATAATAGTTTCTTTTTCAAATGTATGTTAAAATTACTGTTTATCTTAAATATTATTAATGTGCAGTTTCGGCTTGATAGTGTCCATTTATATTAACACAGTAATTTTTTATGGAATAAAGTTTGGAGTCCAGATTTTTTAGAAAATTCATTTTGACTCAATTTTTTAATTGTAACAATTTATGATTTATCATTAACAAATATAATATTATTGATTAATAAAACTTTATTGATAATATTGAAAGCGTGCAATTATATATTTATTTGATTGATTTGCAAAATGTGTAAAATATATAAACTGTTCTAATTTGTCTAACGACCAATCAGTCGATCAATTATCGACCAAACTGCTATTTGTCTATATAATATAATAATTGACTAATAAAGTTTACTATAAAATTACGATACCACATTATACTTAATTAGAAACATCAATTATGAAGCACGAGAGTAATAATTTTAGAACATTGATAAAAATGAGACATTAATTAATCGAATAAATAATAATTAAACTTAATTGGAAACAAAAGAGATATAAAAGAAAGGAAATATTACAACATACAAATATAATGCATACTTTTTATAAATATAAAAATAACAAATTTTACATAATAAAGTTATAATGAACGTGTTATATACATATAAAATTTTTTACATTATTTATAAATATAAGGGTATACATATAATTATTTAAAAATATTACACAGCATGTGTTAAGAGAAATTAACTTTGTGGACTTTTATCTCTTTTTTACAATCATGATTTGTCAACCTGTGACTATGATCCAGCTAGCAACCACTGAGCACGCAAAACATCCAGAGATTAAACGACGAAGGTCCAAATACTTGAGGTTTGAATGACACCTTCCATTGGAACAATAAAAACTTTCGAACAAAATGTACGTGTGACTTCCGATTTATCGGATTTCGATAGACGAGACTTTTCCGATGACTTTGACAGATATTTTTTTCTAACGGTTTATTTACCTGTGCAAATTCTTTAGATTTAAAAAAAAATTTATAGTATTCTCAAAAAAATTATTTATAACACACGTGAGATAGCGTCCGATTTCAAAGTTTTTTCTTAACTATATGTATGTTTTTTATAATTTTACTTTTGTACTTACAAAATTCAATACGCTTTTCAAGAGGTTTCTCAAACTTTTTTCTTTTTCTAAGAGTGCGTCTTGACATGAAAAAATGGAGGGTAATAGGCTGAAAGGGTCGGATCACGAAGGGAGACAAGGTTCACGTGATGCTGTCCGATCAAGTTGCCCTTTTATAAGAAAGGAAGGAAGTGACTATAGAAGGGTCAAGAAAATCCGAGATGGTTGGTTCGGATCCTAGTTCGGCCAGAGTTCCTCAATTTCAGGCTTCGGTCGATATTTTCCCTTTACCCAGCGAACCAACGGCTACTATTCGAATTCCAAATAATTTAATGAGAACTAGAAAATATATCTTTAATATTAAAAGTAATTTTGATTCTCTAATTTATTTTTAATTTTGATTCTTTTATACACTCTTCCTCCCCACCTTCTCTCTCTCTCTCTCTCTCTCTCTCTCTCTCTCTCTCTCTCTCTCTCTCTCTGTCTTATTCTTTAATGTTTATTATATTTTCGCTGACAATCATATCCGCGACTATCTCTTTATTGTTAAATTTATAACGTCAAATTATACTCAATTTTATTTATTATTTCTATCTTTAGTTATCATTTCTATAGGTCGCCATCTATAGAAACGATTAAAAATAACTTAAAATTAGTTCCTACCTAGTATACAATTAATTTGACTAGCAATGAGATTAAACAATTTAATAAGAATATGTATTAAATTTTACTCAAATTTAGTTTATTATTGACTAAATGCATACATTAATATGGATTTACTTTAATCATGGAAATGGATTGATATATATTTTGATACACATCAAGGAAATGTGAAAATTAAAAATAACAAAATGTTACTTAACTCAAAGAATTGGGATTACCATTGCTCCTTTGATATCTAACAGTGTCCTATTAAAAATTATTTTGTTACACAAAGCATCTAATGATTCAGAATCATAAAATATCGATGAATAATGAGATATATTTACAAAGGTAATGGTAATATATCAGCAAATACGTGCACTTTCAATATACATTTTTATCATATTATATATAAATAATTATACATTTATATATCATATTATATATAAATAATTATACATTTCAAGTAACAATTTTAGTCACATTCATTATTGTAATATTTATTTATTTAAAACAATGAAATGTTTTAGCTAAATAATTATACATTTTGCATACAATAATAATCTTATAATTAATACAATTTATTATTATATTTTATTATTCGTCTAAACAGTTAATTATATTTTTTGTCTAAAACAATGAAATTTTCTAGCTTTGAAATAAATGTTTATGAATAATCGGTACGCAGCCGTAAGAAAATATCAGGGAAAACTACCATGCATAGCAGTTCCTACAGAGATATCCGACATGCTCGCTACGAACATCTGTAACGTCTCGAAGTAGGGGATGCTGCTCCCTCCGTGAAATCGTTATAGGGAATTCTTCGTGTCTATGTGTGCTTCCGTCGATCGATATTCGCATCTCGCGCGGAACGCCTACGTCCTTTGCCTTACAGCGCACGTGCACTTATAAAAAGATAATTTCCTCTTTCGCTCAAAGTGCCAGCCTAATCCCACGGAATCAGGTGGGCTACGAGAACAATATAACAAAAAAAAAAAGTTAAAAAATCGATCTCCATGGATAAGCACAACGTTATTTCCATTCGAATAATGACATTTATTGTACGTTACAGTTGCCTCGCACGCCTTTTTTACAATGTATAATGCTCACGCGAAAATCATCTTTGTGCCGATTTAATTCAACGCAATATTGCCTCAATAATATGCCGGACGCTGATATTCAAAGCATTTTGATATTAGGGAGCGCCCTGAATTTCTGCTTGTTTGCACAAACATAATACAATGTGAGAGGGATAACGCACCCTCGGTGGGAATGAATATCTGCATGCGTGGTGTTTGCGCGTGACCGGAATTGTATTAATTAAATTCATTTCGATCTGATATACATATACATATATCATGCCGGTGTAAATTGAGGTTCGTCATACGTATTTATTCTGAAAGCGGCGTGAACTCTACAGTTTTGGAATGTTATAGATAATTAGTAACTAGCAATAATTATAGTGATACAAGAAATACTAATTTATCATTATTAACGATAAACTAAAGCCATGTATCCAAAAAGAGAGTAAAGAGAAAATAATTGCAAAAATCGTAATAGTAGTAGAATTACTGGATGTTAAATAGTAAACTCTGTTTAAGTAGTCATTTATAAGAATTAAATAACTTTATAGTATAAATCGTAAACGTTTTATGTTGATGTAAAATTTAACTTAAAATCTAAAGGTGAAAGTTAAAGAGATAAGTAAAGGGTACTTGTCACAGGAAAAAAATTTCCTTCTGTTAAGATATTAGAATAAATATTTTTTTAACATTATATGAAATATATACATTGTGCACTTTGTATGTTTCAAGTATGCATAAATATTTATATGTATACTTTAGTTTTGTTCTGTAACACTGAAATAACTTCTAAGCCGCTTGTCTTGACACAAAATACTGTTGCGCTACTTATAGCCAGGAAATATAGGCAAACGATATCCTCCCTTGTTTTTCGATCGATATGTATGTTATATATATTGCTTAAGCGTAACGTTATCCAAGTAAGGCTGCCGTGAAGTGGCGTGGGATGTCCTTGCTAGAACGATACCTAAGTCTCGGCTAAAGGCCGTTTTCGTACCCGGTTATTTAAGATTACTCTCAGGGGTCTGCCCTACAATTTATGAAACTCGTAATGGGCTCCCCTAGGCGTTACCTTCTACCGACGTATAATGATTACGCGGGTGCCCGTGACGGCGAAATAGGAACTCGGAGTTACATTTAACGACTTCCCCCGTGTGCTGTTAAATTCAACTGACGCGACCAAACTTGTAAGATGAGCATAATTTACATGATTTGGATTGTTTGATGTAAAATGACATCGCATAAACCGAAATGTATGTAAACCGATTGCTATTCTAACGCTAAAAAAGAACGGTTTTTTTTTTCAGTTTAATTAATTTATAAGAGTTCCTGCAGAATTTTCTTGAAACCGATCTTTAAAGACATTATAATTACTTGTATGGTTCTACACAATAAAAGCATTTTTTATTTGTGTTAAAATCGATATATTCAAGTTATTGTTAATTTTTTGTGTTGAATATTTAACATATACGAATATTAATTTAACATAATGTGATTGTGGTATTTGAATATTTTGTCTTAAATTGATATTCAGTATTTCTTAGTGTCAAAATAATACAATTTATAAGTAAGTGAAATAACATAAAAATAATGTTAAAATCTAAATTTCTTAAAATCTAAGAAAAACAAATAAAATACGTGTTAATTTAACATATTGATTTTCTTTAAAAAAAATATACTTCTATATACTTATACGTACAAATTGTATCAGTATTACATTTTTATGTTAATTTGTTGTATAATATTTGTTACTTTCTAACATATTCATTTTACATTAAATTAACACAAAAACTTGAGTGGACAAAAATTTGGAAACGTGAAATATGTTAAATTTAATAAATAAGTTTTCCAATTTGATGTACAGATTATTATATGATGAATTGTAATAAATTATGTGCTATTATTTATTGTCGGTAAATTTTAAATTGAATCAACTCCTTTGAACAAATAATGATAATGCATTAAAGTCGATGTTAAGATCAATCGAGTTAGATGGAAATCGGCCAATCTACTTTCTTTTACGGGTTGATTAAGATCAAGCTCATAAAGCATCCCCTGTCTCGCTGAAGTTCTCCCTTTTTCTTTGCTAGCTGTATTTCCCGCACAAAGGAAGACACGTTTCGGATGAAAAGAAGCTCGCGATCTTGCAATTCCCATCGCTTATCGCGCGCGCTTGATGTATTGCTCATTATCTCTTTATTGTTTGATTTTAATAATTCGCGAAAGCTAATTGTTTCGTTTGCGAATCATCATTAACATTGAGACCATTCTTTCCGAGTGCTTGTTGCACTAAAAAAAAGAGCCGGATACGCATTATATATGTATCAAATCAAACAACAGACCTGAAGTATTCCAGCGAAATTCACATTAATCGCGATATGCGGGTTGAACGCGACTTGACCTTTTATTTTTTCGACGCTTATTAACTTTCGCTCCAGGAGCCTCATTTTCAATAAATATTACATACGAAAATACTAAGGAAATTTATAATATACGTATATTATAGAAGATAGAGATAGATTGATAGTATAATAGAGATAGTATAATAGAGATAGTATAATAGAGATAGTATAATAGAGATAGATAGATAGATAATATTTATTTTTTATTTTTTTATATTTGTGAAAAGGGCTTTAAATCGATCTTACATAACTTTTATTCGTTAAGTAAACATATAAATTTGAACGCAGAATTTTTAAGACCGTAATGTGAATACAAAATAAATAGGAATATAAAGGTCCTAAACACTCAAACTGAAACTTAATACTTGAATAATTTGATGTAAATTTATATACTTATAACGAATCTTGCAAACTAGGCGCCGAATTTTATTTTCTTCAAATGCAATTTTAACAAAACTAAAATAGTAATATCACAAATTAATTTGACGAGCAATTTAATAATATTGATATTTACAACCATCTTGCACTTAGAAAGATTTTATTAATCTGATGCTGAGATAAGCATTTTAAAATCTGTAACTAATTTTATTGCGAAAAATATTACCTCAGCTGGGATTTAAACTTGGATTTCCTGATGTAATTTCTGATATACACTGGAACCTCATAATAGCGAACCTTAAAATGGAGCGAAAAATCTCTTCCGTGTTATGAGTAGCATGAGCGGTGGGAAGTAGCAGTAGTCACTAAAATCTTGAATTTCATTGTTTTGGAGCGAAGTAGGGGCAACCTTGTTATAGCGTTCAGATCTCCGAACCGCTATTACCGAGGTTTCAGTGTGTTACTAGTCTACTGTTAGGATTGCGTTTCAAGACTGAAAATTAAATTCTGTGCGCAGTTTGTGCAGAATTGGATATAGTATATAAATTCACGCTGAATTATTTTTAAACACTAAAGATCGATCTTGATCATTTAGAATCTTTATTACCTATTTGACATGAACTATTTAGTCTTTTTCTAACAAAAGTTTTATTTACTTTGATTTATTAACTCGTTATGCATTGCACTCAACATTTTCGAATCTCTTTCTGACAGTCCCTCAAATCTACATTTTTACTTTCAAATCCTACTTTTCTGGATTCTCTTTAGATTTTTTTTCCCTCTCTCTCTCTTCTCTTACCTTTAAAATTTTGTTTATCCAACTTATTCTTTTTTCCTTCTTTCTTAATAATTGAATTATTCTTTTATTATTTCTTATCTTTCTATATAATTTGTCGCATCATAAATTATAGT
>NW_017305938.1:1174299-1174756 GCF_001594115.1 Trachymyrmex septentrionalis
ATTATTCTTGTATTATTTCTTATCTTTCTATATAATTTGTCGCATCATAAATTATAGTATTTATGCCAGATCTGAAATTAGATCATCATTAGGTTTCGTAGCAATCGCTATATATATGCATATCATACGTCATGTGCATCGCTTAATATCAGCATGCGGTAATTTATGGTTACAACCGTTCGGCCGGTGCATGGATCAAACCGTAGTTTCGCCGCAATATGCCGCAAATTTACGCGTTATACGAATGTTCTGCGTTTATAGAGAAGCTGTTCCTCAAAATGCTAGTAAAACCAAAAGCTTGGAAGATATTATGTTTTACGTGTAGTTTTGAAAATGTATTTTGAGTAAGCACATTGAATCAGGAAAATTTACGTTTAATTGAATTTATCTTTGTGACTAATTAAATAACAACCAAAAATAATAAAAACGCACACTGAGAAAAAAAAAAATATATATA
>NW_017305938.1:1174856-1197446 GCF_001594115.1 Trachymyrmex septentrionalis
TATATGTTATACTAAATTTTAATAAATATTTATTTGAATATAGTGCAACTAAACATTTATTTACAGTAAATAAATATTTATTCGATTATTAATAATTACTAAAAGAATAATTATTAAATCAAATTAATGATTATTTTTACCAAATAAATTATTTACCAAATAAATATCTTTATATTCTTTATACTCTTTATATTTAGTAAAACTTTATTGCTATTCAAACAATGAATTATATACATTTAATCAAACAATTTACTTTTTGAAATTATTTAAACAGTTACTACTATTCAAACAAATGATTTATTAGAATTTAGTATATTTTTTTCAAAGTGTTGTTAATTACTTCAATTCAAATTTACTGTCTCGAAAGGTATAAAATGAACTTTTCACGTGGTGAAAAGTTCAAAGCCGTTTGTATTTCGGTACTCTCTGTGATGTACATCTGACACATCAAATAACATGAACTTGTTTTACGTGTCTCTGGACGAAACGTGAGTGAGGTCGTCCATCCGGATTTTTTGCCGAATACTAAGAGATCGCGATTGATTCAGTTTTTCGCGACGCTCGACGCATTGGCCGACATTACAGCTTTATTGCGCAATAATTCGCGAACGGAAAGAGTACCTTTTGGTCTTGGCGGGAAAATGTCGAGAGCGTCGTTTCTCTTCCCCGCGGTTTTCTCCCTCCCCGAAATCCATCCTCGTGGAAGAGTACAATGCAGTCTTGGCTCAATTCATTAATGGTCGCATACATCGTCCGAGCTGTGAGATGCTACGAGGCAACCCCGTAAAGTCGTCGGGAGTAGTAAAGTGTCGCCTTTGGCCAGCCTCGGGGACGCCATTATCTCTCCTTCTTCTACAGTAATCCCCTGTCACGCTCTTAAACATGTGGTGCAGTTTTGCCGTTTTCTCCATCGTTTGTCTTGTCTCTTATTCTCGTTCGGCGAGATTGCGATCCCATATATGTATATAAAACAAACATGGCACGAAGAAATGCATTTAAAGAAGTGGTATGGCTCGCATGAATTCATCATTTGTGTGCTCTATTATTCAACAAATGTGATAGTCGTTGCAATAATGAAAAAATGATTATTGTTGCACGATAATACCAATTAGTTATAATATTAATTTTTACCAACCAAAGAAACAATTAATGGCTGTATTATGACATTGCGTAGGATTGAATTATGGAATAATAATATTAGTGAACATGCATTCCGTTCGAAGATGTGCTGAGCGAGCTCATAAAGAGACAGTCTTTACGAAAATATTGCCTTTGGCTAGCCATAATGGCGCCGTTTTCTATGACGCTTCTTTTTATGCCCTTCCTTTCTCTTCCTAAACGATGCCGCAATCACATTCTCTTCATGGGTAAAATATCAAGAAGTCATTTCTCGCTAACTGCGATTAAAACTTTAGAATACAATAGTGTTAAAAAATTTAATAGCTTATTTTTTCAATAAAAGTGTTGATTATTCGGAATTAATGTCACATTTAACTTGGTGTTTAAATCATTTTTATCATTTTTTTATTATTCTTTTTATCGTATTTTTATTATTCTCGTTATATATACTTAAACTTTAGGTCCATTTTACGTACCTTATAAGACTTAAATTGTAATTCATGACATGTCTACGTCTATAACAATACCGAAAAGCAGTAATATCGAAGAGCACTGAAACTCTGTGTTCGATTGAAACGAAAGAATTAAATTCGAAGAATCAACCGTAGTTCTTTTATAGTACAATATAAGACGTCTCTTTCATCGAGAAAAGAGAAAGGGAAAGCTCGAGGGTGCTCTACGTGCGGTACGTGTCATTAATACCGAGGAGCTCGAAAAATCTCACATCTCGGCGGATCTGACCGCTGGTCAAACATTTCGTGCAGCGAATTTCGCAGCGAAGAGTGTCGGGAAGCGACGCGTTTAGCGCGGAAACTTAATTTGCGGAATCTGGAACTTCACAGCGTGATATCTTTTAATTCTCTTTACTTTCTCTACGTCTACTCGCCGCTTTGTCGGAACGAATCGGTTTCGCGGGAAGTGATAAGAGTTGCAATAAAAGCAGAATAGCGTTGTCTTCATTTTAGCTGCGGAATATACATTTAAGCGCTGTAAATCTTTCAAGAGTGGAATTGTTATTTGCAAACGGTAATTGTTAGTTACTAACTGTGCTTACACTTAATTCCAGCACATCAAGCTTTTTGGATTATATGCGAATTAATGCCATATGTGAACAGCTATAAGTAAAATTTAAGACGGATAAAAATAAATAAAATAAGAGAAGAAAACACATACATTACATGGAGAATTTGATTATGGCAAGAATTTGTTATCTAACAATGAAGAATTCATTCTAAAGACGACTCAAAGAGTAGTCGAAACATCAAAATTCTATTATATTATGGTTGCGGTCATCGAAATCACATCATCGTTTATGGAATAATGAATATAAGATAATCGCACTGTTAACTGCGTTGACAATCCTCTCACAGCCTTTATTATTTTTTATTATTAAAAATAAGAGAAGATTTTTGTTTTTGGTCAAAACTTTGTTTTAAAATTCTTATTAGTTTCATTATTAATGTAATGTTTGTGACATTACTTCCAGATTCAATTTATGATTGAAATACGATTGAAATGACGCGTAGTTTGTGAAACTGAAAAATGTATCTGCAAAATTTGCATATAAACATTGTCAAGCAAAATCCTCTTTGATAAAAAATAAGAATCTTTCTTTTATTTGATTTAGTACAAAAGAGCAGTTATTTATAAGTATAATCAAATCACTGCACAAGTGAATCAGTGTATATATATATATATATATATATATATATATATATATATAATATATATTCATTTGTATAGTGATTTGATTATATAGATGATTGCTCCTTCGTAATTCTAATTAATCGTTTTGAAGTAGCTCGGCTCTAAAAAAAGTGAACACGATGAAAATGCTATTTGCATTTCCGTGAAACTTTGGCCGAGAGGATTCTCATGGAGTCTCGAGATTACGTCGAAGTTCTCACTGTCAAGTTTTCCGCTGAAGTAAGCGCGACTTCGTCAACTCCCCCCGATGTAACCTCGTGACAGTCTGTAAGAGTAGAGAATCAAGTTTGAGGCGCATCTAGTTTTCCATCCGCGGAAGATATCCTCGTGCATGAAATGCGAATCGCGACAGCGAACTGGAAATAGGTATGCCTTCGACATGACCGCTCAGATAGATAGGTACTTCGATAAGTTCTGTGACGAGCCGACTTGTACTGTTTCAAAAGCCACTGTCGCGCTTACATGCCAAACGGTGATGTACACATCGTCGATAATAAGCTTTGAGCTTAATAAAAAGAATTCATAATCCTGGAGAGTGATAATGTTTTGTAATATTGTATTTTCTGAATATTCTCTATATATCCTCTCACATATTAATCTGTTTCTTTCAATATATTGTAAAATAAACGTAAATTCTCTCTCGTGACATGCACACATCCACATTCAATTTAAAATAACAATAAAAAGTTGCAATATATATATGTAGATAAGCACAGAGATAATCCCAAAAGTACAGAATAAAAATAGAACTTTTAATTGCATAAAAAATTTCTGTGATCCTAAGCGGATAATCGACTTCATTTTGTGCAACGTGGATCCGTTTTAGGATTCAAAGAAACGTATTAACACAATATCCTCTTTATTGGTAGATACGATGTATACTTACGGATTTTCGTAAGTTTCAATTTGCAGTTCAATAGCGATTAATTATATTTGAATAGGAATGGGCGGTGTTTTTTTAATTCTACTTTTATACGGATTTAAATACGTTTTTATTTTAAAAACACACTGACATTTTAAGAATTCAGCAGAATAACTTTTATTCAAGTGCACACACAAGACACAAATTTTAATAATAAAATGTAATTTTACTTATTGCAAAATTTCTTCATTTTTATTACGATCTTTATTTAAAATAATAAATTATTTGAAGAGAAAGACAAGATACCCTGTAATTCATTTTTGTTATGAGTTATAGAAATGCATATGGGTTAGTATATTATGAAAAATATTATTATGAAAAATAATATGTATTATTTTTTCATAATATTTTTAATGGATTTAATAGAACCATTACACTGCGATGAATTAATTGCCTTTTTAACCTCGATAATACGATTATCGTGCGATATTAAAGATGTCATTCAAACTGAAGGATTACCGGCATTCATTGTTCTTTTGAGGAGGTTATTGGAAGCACACGCATAGATCAAAGTCAGTTCTTTTAATATTTTAGTGTTGATTCGTATCTATTATTAATTAATTTTCGTTAACCTCAATATTTATTAAATGATTCAAGAAGATTTTACAAACATTTTGAAAGTTAACTTCTTTAAAATTTCAAGTGTGATAAATTAATTCAAAAATCAAATTGTATTCTACTCTGAATTTTTATCGTGAATTATAATTAATATTATTATTATGTCTCTAATAACTAATTCTGAGTAAAGAAATGAAATAATATGGAAAACAAAAATAAAACCTTTACGAGTAAAAATTTATTTATATTTATATTTTTAAATATACTAATATTAATATATTGATTAGTACATTGTGTGAAATGTATGCAGAATTTTAATGCATCAACGCGTCAATAAAGTTAGTAATACCTGAAATTTGCATTCTTTATTGCAGAATGTAAAATTTTTATTTACGTAGAACAGAGTGCTTTTGTGCTCTTGTGAATGCAATATCAAAGGTTTTTGTTGTTGTTTAGAATTGTCGTGAACCCTTTAATCGAAGTCCAACAGGTTATCACGAATAGAGATTCTCGGCAATTACAAACCGATACTCGCAACTCCTGCACGTAATTGTGTCTGACACTTGATACACTTGCGCTACTTACTACCAAAGTTTCAACGACACAAGTATTTAGTGCAAAGTGTTGCTATCGCGTACAAACAAGTTGACATACAATCGGCAATACAGCAATCAAAATGGATAGTCATCAATAAGTACAGATGTTTTATTATTATCATTTGTTGACAATTTATCTATTTGAGTTTTTTTTATTAAAAAATTAATTTATATAGTAAGAAATTGAGTAATTTCTTTACTTGCATAGTGACAATTGTATCTGAAAAAAAATTTATCAAAGAAATATTGGCAATTTTGAAAGATATTAGCTTTGTTTTTTCGTTTAAGTAAATTTCATAGAATTTTTATTGTTTTCCATTTTTGTCATTTCAATTAACTCGGCTGTTGGCTGTCGAAACATTCGATATATCAATCAGGCGTTGCAATCAATTTAACTCCAAACAAACGTCCATTTCAACAACGAAATTTTGACGAAAATGATTGAAATAAGATTGATAAATCTTTGATAACTTAACGTGTCAACTGCATCAAATGCTGTTACATGTATAGGTATTTTAACAACTCTATGAATTTGTATAGAAATAAAATGAGAAGTCAACTAGTCAATTAAGCATCAGAAATTTTAAAAAAAGTTTTAATATATAAAAGATTCTGTGTGGGTTAATCTTTATTAGAATTTTACAAATTTATTAGTAGACATTAGGCAGGTACTTTTACAAAAAATCTTAAAGCTTAACTTTATTAAATTGCATGAGTATTCATTACATTTTGCCAATATACAAATATATCGTTTAGTATTATTTATTGTCACCGCTTTATACCTATATCGATCGCTATTACAAGGCGCTCATTAAATATCAGGTTTTAGCAGCAAAATCATCTTCCTGATCTAATTCGGAACGGACTCTTTCTTCGTCGCACGCTTATCGAGCGCTCGTTAAGGAGATAATGCGATATTAAAAACCGAGTCTTACGAGACACCCTGTACACGTTGAGCTTCCAATGCGCTCGTAACGTGGCTGATATTACGGAGCTTCGCGCAGCAAAACTAACGAGCTATCGCGGCAATTTGCCTACATTATTCAAAATGAAATTGCAAGATGTCGTGAAACCGCGAGAAGAATTTTATTTTTACGGCTGATTATTCTGTTGCTTTTTGTTGATATCTCGTTGAGATAAATTACGATAAAAACTATATATTACGTGCACCGAAATTAAATTTTACGTAAATTCATATTAATTATATATCTCCGCTTCTGTAATATTCCACATCTTGAAGACGTTATGGATATCTCTAAGTTTATCTTGTCCACCCCACGTATTTCTTAAGAACAAACAAACAGTGACAAAGTATGACGTACCGCGCGGACCACAAGGTATAACGCAGCCCGGATGAAAAATTGTTCATCGTCATCATAAATCATAGGATGTCAAAGTTTAACTTGTTATGGAAACGCAGATCAGATACTCAGTATTTTTACGTCCCGTCAGTATTATTAAATATGGACGAAAAAAACTATAAATGATGTCGGTATTAAAATGCGGTAGAAGTATATTATGATTTGACTGATTGCACAGTATTTTTTTCATTCTGTCTACTATTGTAGCGTCCTTTAATGTTAATTAGAAAACACAACCACAAATGAAATTAAAAAAAAAAGTTAAATAAATAAGTGAAAGTTTACGTTTCTTATTTTTTTTTTTATAAGACATCTGCTCAGATACCTGATTCACGAGTCAAGAATTGTTTGTTCATAGAAGTTATCTTTTTTCAAAGAGGATTGGAATTAAATATGCTAGTACCAGGTTGCATTAACGAGCTTTGAGACACTATTAACTTGATAAAAGGGCGTCGTAATAAAATGGGAAAAGTTGTGGCCGTGATAAAGTTTCGAACTATCAAAGTAAAGTTCCTCTCGAGAACTTTCTGGAAACGTGGATGATCTTACAAATTAGCACACTAACACGTGAACTATTTTTAACGAGTAAAAAAATCTTGAACTTTTAATTTTTCTTTGTTTTGTATTTGTTTCAATTTAATAATTACACTTCGCACTTTGAACAACAAAGATATTATTATATTTAGCTTCACATTAACACGTATTGGTAAAGAAGAAAAAAGATCAACTTAGAAAAGTCAATTCGAGAAAATTCTCGACGAGATCTCTTTACATGTTTCTCAAGAATATTCTCTAAAGTAAATGTAATTTCTGTTTGTAAACAGAAATAATAATTAATTATTAATACAATACATTTATAGAATGATATGATAAAATCTACTAGCAAGACATTTAGAAAAAATCTGGAAACATTTACTTATTAAAGTAAAAAAAAAAATCGAAGAATATAATAATATGATGTTACAAGAACTCTTGGACTGTATAATTTTTGAATGGCGTATCACTTGAAACGGGCAATTTTAACATTATCCCAAAAGTCGAGATTATCTCCAAAGAGCAGAAACGTGATCGAAAGTTCTTTTAAGAGTTATAATTAAAGAGCTGAGTCTGTAACTCTCATTCGCAGAAATCTGTACGAAATATTTGGAGAGAATTTCATATCTCGCAGCCGCTTATTTTAATTGCCGTGACATTTGCACGGCATTATAAATTCAAATCAAAATGTATCGAATAATTATCTGTAGATTGATTATCGGCTTAACTATGGTAGTTAAAAGCATTTCATCGCTAAGGGAATACTTGCCTCGTGATAAATGAATTATTTAAGAACGAAGCTACACCCGCGCGTGCGCTAAAATTTCACGAATAATGTAAAAATCGTAATTGTGAAGATATCGAATTAAATACAATTTAAAACAAATTGAAAAAAAAAATAATTAATTGTTAAAAAAATAAATTAAACGATATCATATCTCAGAAAATCATTGTAATAGCATTTATTCGATTTTATTTCGAATTTTCGATTTTATTTTGTTAAAGAATCTACTTTTTTGCTTTTAAATAGCGCAAATGACAAAGTATATATATCCAAACTGCGCACAAGGTATCCAATTTTCCAAGTTTTCTCCTTTGTTCTATTTGATGAAATTAATGAAAGAGCAGAATGTAAAAAAAAAAAAAGCAAGCGGAAGATAGAAAGGTCAGAAAGGACACCCTTTATATTTCTACTATCGGACCCACATTAACGCACCCCTGTTAGCATTGCGGGTTGCGGAACCCCACCTAGCAGCATTCGTTCCAGCATGCGAATTTGTACTGTGATATATTATAACGTCTAATAGAATAACGAAGGATACGTGTCGAATAGAAGCATTTGGCGGAAGTAAAGTAGGGTCAACTTTCATTTCTGTACGGCTCGTTACAATTGTGAAGCGATTATTGCACGTGCGTATCCACCGGAATCCCCCGTGAAAGATTTTAATTAATTTTCGCGCAATTTAATACGCCGTTATATGAACATAATGCGACGCAGCGTAATAACATGGTACGCGGGGTAATGCAGAACTTGACAGTGTCAATTAATTGCCAGCGTGATGGCGTAATAACGCGGTAAAGGTTCTTTTCTCTGTAACATGCAGCAGACAATTAATTTAATTTGTAAATATTGCATTGGATCTTCTCTTTTATGTCTGCAAAATGCAGAATAAAATGAAAATATCAACGAATTGATATACATTTACAGTAGCATTATGCGTTCATACACTGCGTGTGACTTTGACATGAAGTGCATCAGTGTATTTTGTTAAAGCGTACGTCAAAATTTACAACAAAATGTCTAAAATCAGATTATTGATTGTATTATTGTTATTTACGCTTTAGAATTTTAATTGTGCCGGCTGAAACTTAAAGATAAATAATTAGCAACTCGGAGAAACCGATATAGGTCGTACATTTAACAGATGAGGACAGTTTGACGCGATCTCTTGCGGATAATGCGGCCTCTGCGGTGCGTCGCTTGCGTTGCAGCAACAAAATTCCGACGTGGCGTTATTACTTTCGGGTACGCGGGGTAATATAGCGCCGTGACTGCGCGCGAAATGGGAGTCCCATGTCAAAGTTTGTTTGAGTTGGAATCTCGTGAAATTTCGTGGACTAAAATTAACGGATCCTGGCGGTATCATTTCGTGAAGGGCTAGTCTACAATTTCGCCGACGGAAACTTCCGCGTTGCGCTTTTCGTCGCGCTATCAACACGATAAATTCGTTATTATATTAAATCTTTTAATACATGTGATATGCTGCAGTAAACTTTTCTTCACTTGAACCCTCTTAACATATATTCACGATATTATAACAAGTTGTCTAGCACGAGTATTAATGAAAAAAATGCTCGTATATTTTTATATACAAAATGTGATATTTTTTTCACATGTTTTACAAGAAAAATTGTGACAATCCAAAATATGGCTTATAAAAAATCGAAATAATATAAAATATCGTTTAAATATGATTTTATATACATAATTATTACTTTAATCTCAACAAAGTTATCTTTTTAAAAAAAGTTAAAAAAGAGGCGGGTGTATCTTCCATAATAAAAAACTGTACATAAATTAAAAAAAAAAAAGAAAAACAGTTACATAAATGATATAATTCAAGTGGTAATATTGTCAATTTTTTGTGTGTGTATATTTATTATACCAATATATCAAAGTCGTCGTCGTTGCCACTGTTGACATTCAACGACAACGATGTAGTTATATCGTCATCCTGGTCCATCCTCTCTCTCTTTCGCTCTACCTGTTTGTCTCATGTACATAAATTACATTCATATAATTTAGAGCATTAAGATAATTTAGCATTAAGATTCACTTTCGTTGCTAATTTTATTTTAATTGTATATTAAAATTAAAATTCTAAGAAGGCATTGTAAACCTTAATGGACAAAACGCTTTGTGTGTGTGTGTGTGTGTGTGTGTGTGTGTGTGTGTGTGTCACGCGATTGAAAAATTTGAAAAGCTGAAATGGTCTCTTTTTGGGAAACGATCTCGGTATCAGCTGCATCAAATTTATTCGAACTGGTTGCAATCGAAAGGTACCAATGATATTATATAATAAAAGTGTTTTTAGATCTTTGATTGCAGCTTTAATTTCTAAGTAATTTTAATCTAAAGTGTATAAAAATATAAAAATATGAACCGGGTCGCTTGATCGCTTGAAGTGTGAACGTCATTGCGTATATATTCATGCCGTTACCAATTTCGCGACGCTAAAATCGCGAATTTGGTAATGACATGATTACATATGCAATGCCGTTTACACGTTAAGCGGTCAAGCGGCTCGTTTAATATTTTTGTACACTTTTAATTTAAAAGTAACTTATTATAAAAGTATTAACGTAACTATACAGAGAGTGAAATGTCGACATATAATACAGTCCTAATGAAACTATAGATAAATAAATCGGTAAATGAGAGCAATATACGAGTGCCGTCGAAAATATAAAAAGGAGATGACTTTTTGAGGCGATGACGTATCTTACACATAATTTAGACATTTCGGATTTCGATATCTCCGTTCGTAGGACATGCAATTATAAAATAAACGCCTACAATTTGAATCCAAGCTGTCGATTGAGCTCATATTCAGAACTCGATCGGTCCAGCCTTTATTAAAAAACCGATAATTTCGGACGCTCTCAACTCGCTGACTCGCGTAAAAGACACACCTGGCGGTCTCGCGCTCTCTCTGGTGTCTCTTAATTAATTTAAAATTAAAAATTATTTGTTTCGATTACAATTGAATTTCTCTGATTTTTAATGTTTACACGGTTTGCAATTACTTTTAACTTTAATAAAACAGATTTTATGTGTAGAAATTTTGTGGTTATTGAATACCAGATAGGTCGTTCTATTTAACAAATAAACTAACAATCTAATTATTTCGGTTCAATTACATCAACTAACCAGATCCGCATCGACAATTCACATGTGGCGTTTTCGCTTTGTTCGTTTGATATGATTATCACCTATGTTTGTTGCGAATTAAAGGTTTCACTTTAAAGTTTTACTTCAAAATATATGTTGTGTGTACACAGATTGATAGATACTCTACCGCTCAAAAGCATTGTGCTTAAAAGCACTGTGTACAGTTTTTAAATAAAAACGTTATCAACGAAAGGAAATATATTATAATAAATCTAGCAATTTTGTGTTAGTCAAAATTATATATTAAATACATTTTGAGAAATTTAAAACAATTAAATTTGTTTTACAATGAAAACAAATTTTTTGTATCTATTTGTATTTGAAGGATACTTATATTTGATATATATATAGAATACCATCAATTTTTATTTAATTACAAGTCATTAAAGACATTGAAAATTGAGATACAATATTAAGACGTCAGAAACATCACACGTAAGTAATTACTAAAGTCACAAAAATTATGTAATATTAAATTTTCTTTTTAATTTAAAGATAGCACCAAACTTTTGAATGGTGATTTTCTGCGTTTATCCAATTTGTATTTAATTGTCCACGAATGAATTACGTTATTGCAACGCCCAGACAATTCCGCAACCAAACGCAAAGATTGGTTGACTCGTCTGTACATACGCACCATCGTCGTTATGGAAATGAGTCGCGACTAATCACGGCCATTGCCAATGGTTGCGACGTCGACGACTGTTAATCAGTCAAACGCGAGCATGAGCGAACTTGCGCGGGACGCTAATGAGAACGTAATAACTTGCAGGCAAATCCCAAAATTATCTATTCCATAAATTGTCCTACCTGCCATATTGCCGCTGATTACTTAACGCGAGCGTAACTATATAATTGCTTCGTATCATTTTAGAACCGCAAAGCATCGTGTTTACTCTTTACAATCGATGTTATTCTAATTCATGCAAAGCAGATTTATTTGAACTTTATTGCTTTTAAGTCAAATATTATGTTAAAAATCAAATCATAAACAAGTATATTTGTCGTATGAATAATTAATATTGCAATTGCTAATTAAAAAGTACGTGCAATATAATTTTCTATTACATGTAATTGTATATAGTGGTACAATTTTTATTTAATATTTTTTATCACATGATATTTGAATTACATTTGATATATTATTATTGTTTTACTTTTATCGAGAATGCTTAATTGCAGAGTGTAATTTAATCGAGAAAGCTTATTGCAAAGTAAATATTAATAAAAATTTCTTTTAGCGACAAACGCAGCAATAAATATTACATCAATATTATCGCAATATTACAATGAAAAATAACAGAGCACATCAAAATAAGAGTTATTTTTTTATTCCATTTTCTACATTCAATGGATAAATAGATGAATATAAATATAATATTGTGAAATACGCAAAATATTCCAGCATCCTCTGCCCAAATGCGACACAAATAAAAGCGGCAAGAGTCTCTTTGTTCCCATAAATATTCAAAGCAGGATAATATTTGCTCGAGCACGTTTAATGTAAAGTGCAAGTAAACACGCAACTTTTGTAAAACAATATTCGTCGCAAACTGTCAGTGCCGTTATCGCTGCAAGGCAGGTTTCTTTTTTAAAGAAGTGTAAAAATGAAAGGGGGAAGGGGGAGAAGGAGGCGGGGGGGGGGAAGAAATAAAAATGTCAACGCATTTAAAATGGCGCATTTTAAGAAGACGTTTGTCTTAGAGATCGAAGTGCAGAGTGCTCCGGCTTTTATAGTCATTAAAAGGTCCTTGTTGAATATTTAATGAGTATACATTACTCGGCGCCGCGTCACACCATCGGGCTTTAAGTAATGCAACAACGAACGCACGCCGGAAATTCTAAAATTAAAATGCAGGAAACATGTTGATGCGTTTAATTAAAATTTCTTATTTTGCGTTACGAACATGTGCTGTGGCAAATTAATTTTGGCCAAAGGTACATTTTTGGCAATCCAGTAATAAATAAATAAATAAAACTTTTTGATATAAGAGAAGAGAAAAATTACTGGGAAAAAATTAATATTGTGATAATGTTTCTATAATTGCAAAGTAAATCATTTTATTAAGCCAACAGGAATTAAGTATTACGATTTAGTCAATGTATTTTGTTTAATTGAATAGGATATTTAAAGTATAAATTGAATGGTATTTCAAATAGTATGCAATAATAACAAAATAGTCAAAATTTGCAATATTAGTAATTCTCTTAAATTTAATAAAATTCCAACAATGCAATGTATTAAAATATTATATTTCTGTTTTCTCATTTTTTACATTCGATGTACTATTTGCCAAACTAACCAAATTCTGTATTTTTTTTTATGTTGCAGGTAAGTTGCAGGGAGCCTATTGGATATGTAAAGAATACTCGTTGCGACTAACCCAGGTCCTTAGGAAGTAAGTGAGGTAAAAAGATGAACGTGGTTTCTGGCAGCCAAGCAAGTAGCTCTTATACATTGGAAGTGTTCAACTTATGCAGCTAAAGTTCATAAACGGAACTTTCTCAACGATCAAATCTCTAGTGGAAAAACAAGACTGTTAGAGAAGTATGGAATTAATTATTTAATTCCATTGGGGACTCCTGTACGAAGCACTATCTTAACATTTAACGATCATTATACAATTTATCAGAGAAAGAGAAAGGAAAAGAAAGAGAGAGAGAGAGAGAGAGAGAGAGAGAGAGAGATTCAAAAATATTCTATATAAAGAACAATCGAAAAATAATAATATTATTTGTACAACTTATTTAATATCTTACTGATGTATTTAAAAAATTAGTAATCCAAAATAATTCTTTATATTCTACTTTAAGAGAAATTGTGACTTTTCCATCCGGTTGGATTTTAACATGAGAACACATTTTCGTTTTAAAATGATTCCGAGTTAAAATGAGCTTTGTGTAATACCACCATTTCGGAGTACGTGCTTAAAATTATGAATTGCAACTTGCCATCCGAAATGTAACCCATACCAAGTATAACTAAACGCTTATCAGAAATACGTGTATCGTAATCATGTAATTAAAAGACTTTAGATAGCATGATTATTGACGCAGAATATCCGCGACGAAAGATATTGCTATAATTTTTTATTTTTTACATTATCAAATTTCTACTTCCTATATAAGAAATTGTTTATGGAACCTCTTATGAAGGATTATCGTTGAGTATTATTAAATGGTTCGAATAAAAGAAGACAGTGAAAAAGCTAAAGCGAAAGTCGGAATTACCAGAAGCGTACTTTCGCATCCGATCGTTTTACATGAAGTTTCCGCTCCCCATTCGGAGTAGATATTGCACGATGCACATTTGCTCAGCGCCATTTATGAAATTGTATTAAAACAACCTTGCCATATGGTGGCATAGGAAGTAAATGGCAATCGCTAATAATACCGTGGTCATTTTCGATGGTTAATGAAGCCGTCTAGTGAAGGCAATTATTTCAACTTGCTGTTAAAAATTTTGAATTGTTTTCTTTTGAAACACTTTGCAAATATGAAGTTTGTTGTCATGAAATATTAAATGACAATGTCCCCGTAATATTTTTCAGAGAAAGAGAGAGACTGTGGAGAAAGATAGAGAAGAAAAGAGAAAGAGAAAGAGAGAGACATTTATGTGCAGAGAATTATGCAATTAACTCTTAATTAAAAATCCTTTAAAGGTTTATTTCAATATTGAAGATTATAATCTTCTATCTTTATTCTTGAAATGTAGTGCATAAAAACTTCTGTAACTTTACAATTGAAAATATTAATTATAAATATATTCCTCTTTGGAAAAAATAACTGTAGCTTAATTGTTCAAATAAATCCGTAACAGGAGCAAGATTTCGGAATTATTCTGTTTAAATCTACTTAAAATGAACTGTATTTTATCAAAATTACGCGTTTTATATGAATAGCTTAGCATGTTCAAAACGTAATGTCGCATAACACTGTAAAGCAAATATCGATGACGCGTAATATCGCGGTGGGACGATGATTATCGCTCTTCGCGCATACATCATCGTAAATCCTAGGCCGATTTTACAGTCGCGCGTTTACGATGTTCGACGAACAAAGAGCCGACGGTGACGACGACAACGTCGACGACGTCCGTTCATGGTAGGAGTGGCACTGCGCTTTGCGCGGCTCCATAAAGCATTGTCAGCAGCAAGATCCCGGTCTTGACTAAAGTGAATATGTCGCTGACAAGGACGTACGGTCGTGTTATAGTCGGAGAAGGCGACGGGAGAAGTGGTATCCACATGCTAGTCACGATCCTCGTGGTTCGCTCGATTTTTCATTGCAGACTGCACTTGAAATGTTGTTGCTTACTCGACGCGTCAACGTCGTTTTGTTTATTTCGCTCCACGTAGACACGAATTAAAAGCTGAGTATTAATTAAGATTAACTTGAAGAACTATTTATAGTAGCTGAGAAGCGACGTATAACAATGCAAAGTTCTTCCACATGTTGTGAATAATCTTATAGTTTTTCATTGAAGCGATGGCATTTTTGATTTCTCACTTTTATCGTTTCTTTTATACATAATCCATGAACCAACAGCGCGTGTTGTTTCGCGAGAGAAGCGTTGAGTTCTTCCTAAATTTTCAATGGGTTGTATCTTGCTCGTGCAGTTTTGGAGGGAATTCACTGCTGTATACATCGCTGCA
Source organism: Trachymyrmex septentrionalis (assembly GCF_001594115.1). Taxonomy (NCBI): domain Eukaryota; kingdom Metazoa; phylum Arthropoda; class Insecta; order Hymenoptera; family Formicidae; genus Trachymyrmex; species Trachymyrmex septentrionalis. Next base: position 1,190,261 of record NW_017305938.1, read on the forward strand.
TTTTTCATGCAATTTTCGGATGTATGTGGGTGCAGGAGTCATGCGTCGCGCCTGACAGGTGGTTTTTGCACCTCGTCTGTCATGTGAAAGGTCCGGGATGATATCATTCTAAGAGAACAGGTGACACTTTAGATGGAACGGCCGCCGTACGGTAAAGAGAGATATATGTATATATGCCTTGTGCTTGTCTCGCAGGTAACAAGGCCCGTATCAAACGGTCGCTCCCTTTTTCTCGATTCCATCTACATCAAAGCGGACGACGAATTCTATTTCTCGCATAAAACTCGACGGAACGTTACTTAAATTACTATTTTATGGTAGGTTTTATTTAGATGGTAGGGTTAATATAGATTTAGTGTAATATTGTAAGCAATTTATATATCGGAAATAAGTAGCGAAATTTTAATTTATCAACACATATTTTTTGACAATTTTGTTTTCTGTATTACTTGTGATGCTGTTACGAAGCGTGTGAGCTACAAATTTGGTTTCTTTGAGTGTTAAAATTAATTTTTTTATTAGATTAAAATGTTCTATTGTTGTTTATTATAAAAAAAAAATAATATTGATACTTGAGAGATTGCTCAACATCTAGCCTCAGAAAGTTAAATTTTTAGTTAAATTCTTCTTTGAGATTCGGGCATTATTTTATTGGAAGTTTAATTATTAAGTTTCTTTATTTAAACAAAAGCCAATTGCAAATTTTCCTTTTTACTATTTTATGGTAGGTTTATCTTAGATTGTTATTTAATATAGATTTAGTGTAAGTAATTTATATTTGGAAGATATATTGTGATAACAAACAGATTTAGTCTTTAATTGGAAATGTTGATTCACTCACAAGAAATTACAAATTCTACGCCTTTGTATTTGCATATTCAAGCAAATGTGAACCATAATGGAATATTAATATACGCTTTGCGTTATATGGGATTGCACATATATATGAAATAGATTTTTGCCTAAATTCATGAAATATACTTTTTGCAAATCCAAAATACATTATTTAAATGTTATATTTTCTATGTGTTGTGTTTTATATATCCAAGCAGGACAACAAGTCAAAATGACTCCAAAATGATCACTAAAAGTCATTTTTCGATCATTTCCGATTTATTTCGGTGTCATTTAGACATTATCGTGACTTGTTGTTCTGCTTGAATACGCTTACTGTGAGTAAACTATACATATTGCAATAGACATTATTAAAGTGTACATAAATATTAAACGCTCATTACGGTACTAATATAAATTATAATTGGATGATAATATTATGAGGAGAATATCCGTTACTATGTTAAAAGCGAAAGGATTAAGGGACTAATTCTGTAACAAGCTGGCATGACTAATATCCGCGAACTCGACTCGCGTCGGCAATTATCACATCGATAATCTGGATAATTGCGTATCAATAATCTGAACTGTTGCATGTCGTTGCAAACGCGCGTTCCGTTTTAACGTGGTTAACGATTGTTTTAACACAAACGCAGCAACATCACGCGCATGTACCGACCGAATAACTATACCATCTACGAAATCGCTTACCTTGCGCACGGTAAATTCAGTTTCACGTGCCGTTCGGAGTACACAATCGTGTAGTTGATTTGCTCGACATATTTGAAAAAGAAGAAAAAAAAATGGGAAAGCGGAAACTAACCAGTCGATTTGTTACCATTCGCGCGAGCGAAAATCCCGTTTCATTCAATCGGTACTGCATACGAACCGAATTCGATGGAACATTGACAGGGATGAAATCTGATTCTACGTGAACGACATTTTTGCGGACTGAATAAATGACGCGCGACGAATGCCTAGACAATCTCCCGTTCTGGGAGATTTAAGATCGATCCGGTGTGCCAATTTCTCGTTGATAGAATATAGCACGACCCTTGGGACATTTGGGATAACAACTTTAAGTTCCGATCCGCCGCGTGTAACTGCTATGAATCTAGAATTTGCAATTTAAATGCGTGTATTCTCGCACCACTGTTCACCATAAATCACTGTTCATCATTTACTGTTGCAGCCATACATAACTGGGAGTTACCGCTTATCTTTATCGGATCAATTTCTTTAAACGTTTGAAGAACGAGAGTTTTTATAATTATTTCTTTTAATTACGAAATATTAAATCCCTTACGAAATATTATACCCTTACTGATTGATACTTCATATTATAAGTGAGAGTAAATGAGTTCCTTATATTTTATCATTTTTTATCGTTTATTTCATACACATAATAATGTAAGCTTGACATTCTTGATTTACAAAAATTTTAAATTTCTGATAAATTGTTATACTTAAAATCATAAAATGAAGAATAGAAAGATCTTTTCTGCTTTTCTTATCTTATTCTCTTCGTCTTCTCTTATTCTCTCGATCTCTTTTAACTTTTGTGTCTGCTTGTCTCGGTTTCGACGACGGTCGTAGTCTTTATCAGCTCTTCCAGCGCTGAGAAGAACGATAACCGAGATCGACTTTTTAATTACCTATCCTCGCGTTCCAGTTTCGTACTTTCATGAAGTTTTCTTCTCAGCATAGCCGAGAACGTTGAGTTTTCATTGTGTGCGTCACTGACAATAAATCTTACAATTGTGATGGCGTAGAATTTTTCGGATAAACCTCAAACTGTCATTATCCCATCTCTCCCAATTCGTATGTTCGTTGATGACATTATTCTGCGAAATTATTTGATAAATTAACGATACATTTCTCGTTTAACAATTTAACAATTTACATAATGATATATAAGAATATAAGACTTTATACAAAGTATAAATTGTTCTTTTAAATTATTTGTTGTAAAGGTTATTGCTTATTATTTTTTATTTTATTTATTGCAATAAAACAAAATATTATTGTATTTATTATAAAAATTGACAAATTTAATCTTATTATTGAATTTTTAATTTTTAAAATATCAGTAAACTGAAATACAGGAAAGTAAAATAAAAATTAACAAGTTAAAATAAAATAAATTAATTAGAAATAGCGAGAATTAGTAGGTTTGTTAATTCATGTACATCAAACTCTATGATAATTACGATTTGTCATGGCGAGCGATAGTATCGGATGTCATTAATCTCTGGAAAATGCATTCTCATTAATCGACGAAAAAGGTCATCAGTAATTCCCTGTTATATGGTAATCGCTGAATGGCTGATGCTTTACTGCATAAACGATAAATTGTTAACAAGTAACACTTGAATATTATTGAAGTATTTTCTTGAAACTATGAACTCATTGCACGGTACTTTATTTACACATTTACATGAAAGCTTCCGTGTTTTGCAATTATTTTTAAAAGCGAAAACCATAAAAATGTTGTTCTTTATTGTAACGTCAAATTAATTCTGATGAAGCATAATTTTCTAAATTATATTGTTACGAAGCAATTAGATTTATAACAATAATATAATCGAGAAAAATGTCGTTGTATTAAGATTAATAAAAACTTTTCAATTTAGCAGCATGTTGTATTGTTTTGAAAAATACACGTACTTATTGATCTATCTAACTGCATCAGTGATGGTACTATGTATGCATAAAAATGCAGAAAGGAACTTGCATACTGCGATATGCGGATGCTACTTTTTCCATCTGTGGCATCTTCACGAAAAATAGCAATCATCGTAATCAATTTTATATTAGCATTGTGCATTGCATTTTAGTCTCAACAACTACCGCTTTTCTCTGTGCATAATTTACATAATTTCTGAAATAAATTCGATTTTATGCAGAAGAAACACATACGGAAATGTGCAAATTGTAGTCATGTTAATTTTCAACCTTTATCTCTAAATATAAAGACATGCATTAGTACCAATATACAATTATATATCACTTGTATTACTATATAACTAAATTATTACACAATTTCAACAAAATCTTGCTTATATATATTTTTATTTATTATTAGCTTTCATTTATTCACAAACAACAAACATTTTTATAATATAATGTTTTTATCAAACTTATTTTATCATGTTATAAATGATTTTTTTCAATTAAGCCCGCATTTGTTCGTCGATGTATAAATTTAATCTGAAGGCAAATATAATATTTTTACATTGCAATATCTCTCCAATCTCAATACCAGATGTTCGATGGTTACATAAAACGAGCGTGAAAAAGATCATTTTGCGAGTATGCTGATCTTCCAACAACATAGTCGTGCAAGAAGGACATTAAGCGGGGCACGTCTATCTCGTTTTCCCATGTCGAAAAATTATTCTAAGTGCTGACCTAAGTGTTCCGCCTAAGTAGATTACTTGGACCTATAAACATGCCGCAAGCGATGAAAAATCCCGTATAGCATGTTATGCAAATCGTGTATCTGCATGGAAAAGACGTCACGTCGTTAAATTTGAGTATGACGCTTGACATCGATTTAAAATCGATTATGGCACTCGCTGGCGCGTTCGTGATCAAGGATGCCACAGGTGAAAAAACTGAATTTTTCGCATGAATTGTCCGTGGTGAAATGCTTTTTTGTACGATCTTGATTAAATATGAAAAATGAAACTAGAGGCACTATGTTTACCGAATAACTCTTGAGAAATATTATTGAATTAGTTTTTGATAACGCGTTTTTTATTTCTTTGAATTTTTTACCGCATATTATTCTTAAAATACATTAATTATTAATGAATAACAATTTGATTTATTATTTCTAATTGTTGCATACACATTACCAATTTTATTTCTTATTTAATTTGAATTTTTTAATTATTTCTTACAATTCTTACAAATATCAAAAACAACAATAATTTAAAAGTATAAGTCTTTATATTTATTATTTTCCGTTCAGTTAATATAATACATATGTTATTTTACATTTTATTTGGCATTCTGTTTATATTTAATTTAACAATTTTAATTATTTTGAACAAAATTTTACATGACGAAATAATCGAAAACTTGTTTTTAGTTTTTGTTAATTTATTAATGTCTGCATAATTTTACGTGCGTATATTTATGTGCATATTTCAATTTATTTATTAACAAAGAATATTAAAAAAAATTGCTAACGTGTTTACAACAAAATTAACATAAATTATATTTTTTAATTCATTGGACAAATCACATCGTTTTAATATAATTTTAATTAACAATAGTAGGTTGGCTTTTTATAACAAATGTTTTCCGCAATTTATTCTACATTTAATCGGCTATGAACATTAATTCAAAATTAAAAAACGGGTTCTCGTCGAACGTACTCATTTTTCATAATCCCCTATTATACAAATCTTGTTATACACAATCAATACAATTACATATTTGTTACACAATCCATTGTCTTATTTTTATTTGATTATGTTGATGTTGATTATGTTTCTTGTCTTATTGTTAGTAAATGTTTACTTCGTAGAATACAATTAATTCGAAACTGCTGTTTTTCTTTCTCATACTGCGTCAGAAAATATGACAGGTCTGTCTAATTTGAGCTCCAGAGCCAAAACGCAAAACCATTGAAGTAAAAAAATTCAATGTGGATAAGATTTCGGGAACTGTAAAGTGTTAATACGCATCTAAGTGATACTTATCAACAGTTTATAGCTTCTAAAATCTTACTCACATTGAATTTTTTTACTTCAATGGCTTTGCGTCGATGGCTTTGCGTTTTGGCTCTGGAGCTCAAATTAGACAGGCTGAAATATGATTATATTTCTCCATTTTTCCAGAATGGATGGCTCTATCTATCAACGCTTCATTCTCCATCTTTGTTGCTTGATCTATAGGACTCTTCTCTCAAACACTTCTGTATATCTTCGTGAATTGCAACACTTTAATATTGATTCGAATTCAAGCCTGTCTGTTAACATGCGCCACCAAGATCTGCTTTCTTGTCCTCTTTCTCTTATACAGCCTTCAAATTTTTCAACGCACCTGACATTTGCCCAAAATCATTTTCCTTAGCGTCTATAACTCATTTCATGATCGTCTCTCATTACAAATAACTTATTGTTATCTCTGCTTTATGTTAACCGGTTTTACCAATCAAATATACAATAGTTTGTATTTCAAGGTAATTATTTCTTTTTCTTTCATGTGCTATGTGTTGCACCTGATTCAACGGCATAATCAAGATGTTGTTTTGAATCTGCGACACGTAGCGGAATTTGTATTTTAAAAGTTTAAGCTTTATATCATATTTTGCGTATACTCTATGGATATGTTCAAAGTTCATTATTATTTCGACATTATATACTTCCCGTAGTCGGCACCTATGTTTTCATATATAATTAAATGTACTCTTTTAATCAAGTGACGCATTATATTATGCTGTAGCTTCGTCTATTGTGCGCTTTGATTATCGGTTTCATGCAGTTATCATTACATGTAATGTTTTTCTCACATACTATTGTGAACGCATGTAAATTGATATGTATTTTATATTTTATTTATAATCATTTCTCACAATAAATTTTATTATTATTATTGTTATTATCCTAATAAGAACTAGTACATGATGTATTTGTCAATTAAATTGGTAGAAGCCATTAAAGTGAATTTATGAAGTTTGCACTCTTTTGAATAGTTGTAATTATTTGCGTCTTACTTATATTTGTAATAATCATTTCTCCTTCTTTTCCAACTAATTTTTGCTGATTGAAGATAGTTGGCAAGAGTAGTGTTGCTGCGGTTAAACCAAATTAATTGCTAAGTGACACTGACGAATCAAAGGTTATCGTCGACGGTCATCAAGCTAATCCCAGCCAAGCTAGTCCAGATTTTTACTCAACGTTTTTCGCTCTCGCCGTTACGTTTTAATGAAACGGAAATAATTGTTAAGATAATACCATGTTCTATTAATCCTTTCTGCTACTCTTAGGCATTGAATAATTTCAGTCATTAAATCTTAACTAAAGGAATATTCTCCTATAATAATTTTCTTTCTTAATTAAGATATGGTGCATCTTATATACATCTAGATGAAATAATAGGAAAGTTTTTTACTCTCGCTCCCCTCTCCCCCCAACTCTCTCTTTCTTACTCTCTGGCTAGAAAAAATATTTGACTTACTAATAATATTTAAGAAAATTGTAAAATAATATTTGATGATATTTATTGTTTATGTCTTATTTTGATGTATTTATTATTCTTGTTTTATTTGATGAATGAAAAATTTATTATAAAATGTGGATGACAGTTTTATATATACATATTTATAATCGAAAAATTA
>NW_017305938.1:1197546-1198786 GCF_001594115.1 Trachymyrmex septentrionalis
TAATTTATTTTGTTTTTCACTGGCACTTTTTTCTTGCAAAGTTTATGCTTCGTATATTCTTGCATGTTTTAATCTCATTATTTTCCGTTTATTCGTTATTTTGCTAGTCCATTTGTTCGCCACTTACTCGCAATTACAGCCAGTCACAGAAAGGTTGTAACACTTTTTTTTAATGGGTTTCGGAATACAGTTTGTTCACCGAGTGATTGATTCTTACTTATGGATTTAATTATTTACATTCAATCGCTCTACGAGCAAGGCTGAATTTGGAAATCCATCGAAAAAAAAGTATTGCAGTCTTTCTGTGACTGGCTGCACATTCACAGGCCCAAATATAATATAATTGTTTCGAATTCCGATGGGACTCGTAGCATGCAGCATTGCAATATTAAAATAATCGATTGTTTCGTTTTACCTCGTACATTGGCTGCGTACCAAAACGATACCCACGAGTTACATCGGCCGATTTTCCATTTAATCCTAGAAGCTGATTTAACGGGTGTACATTTGTTACGGGCATTAGGCGCGCTCATTATTTATCTCGGACCGATAAATTCCGCCGCGGAAGCGGGTGTTTAATTTTACACGCGTCCGAGAGCAATAATTGGAGGATGAAAAAGCCCCTACAGACAATTATTCGCGCGTATTTATCGGAAACGGATAAGCCATCGAAAGATTCCAAAATATGAGTTTACAATGCTTTATTGATTAGGAGTAATGCCATTATCGAGAAATTAATTTTGGTTCTGCGAACGTGGCAATAGCAGAGTTACAATTTTAATTGTATTTGTACATAGCGCGAGAATCGCTCTTACAAGCTACAATATTATTCTACATTTTTCAAGAGCTGGAATTTGTGTTTGGTTCTGTTTTTTTAAAGAATAAATGGAATTTAATTGAAATTGATCCGTGAACATAATTGTCATTGAAGGAAATTATCACGTTTTATGGAATATGCAAGAAACGTTGATAATTAAACTTCGACTGCGTTGGAATCACTCTGTCAGTTCAAATATAATTTATGATTCTATGTCCAACATAAATTATGCTACTAAAGTAGCTCGATTACCTCGATAATTAGAACATAATAGTATCGTAATGCGTCGGAAACGTACCTCACTATTAATTAATGCGTTATTAAATTGCAATGCCAAATAATTCACGATTATGTCGCATTACAATTGTTCAAACGTATGTGCGTATATATATATATATATATATATATATATATATATATATA
>NW_017305938.1:1198886-1217162 GCF_001594115.1 Trachymyrmex septentrionalis
TATTAATGATTGTGTTTACCGACCTATTATTAATAGCCATTCAACTTGAAGTTGAGGATAATAATGTAGACTACAATAATTTATCTTTCCAAGAAACGTAGTTTCTAAATTAGTATTTCCGTGCTTACTTTTGTACAATTAATAAATTATTTTCATTACTTTTCGCGCAGAATCACCAAGTAAAATCATTATAGTCGTTCTTTTATTTTTTTTCTATTTTAAACTCTTTAGCTATGCAAATCGACTTCCGCGTAAAATATGTAAAAATTAGTAATCGTAAATATATTTATATTATATTGTCATGATTGGATAAGATCATCATGAACGAAGCGGTTCGTGAATTCCTCTTTTTAAAAGCGATTTAGGATTTGGGAAACAAATAGAAATTTTGCGGTTCAAAGTTCACACATTCAGATGTTATTCGAAATTTCTATTTGACATTTTTTTCTAAATTTCCTTCCGTTGGTGAACGGTAACATCCGATTGGCGACACATCGAGCGCTGCTTGTGCACCGCAGGGATTTCCTTTGGAAATTACAATGTGAATAATTTGTCGCAATATGCAACGTTTGTTGCGCCAACTCTGAAATATTTCTGTTTGGATGCATTTTGATTCGCCTTTTAAAAACGTCTCCAAAGATTCTGATCTGTCAACTTTAACTTTTGCTTAAGTTATGATTGTACGAAGCAGTAGATATTCGTATTTCGAGGATTCATTTCTATTTTGAATTATACAAGCTTGATTATTCAATAATATACACATTTCATAAATTGAGAATTGTATTATATGTATATGTATATATTATACTATACGGTTATACTTTGAAATATTCATTAAATACAAATTGGAGGAAATTAGATTATTGCTTAATAGAATATTATATTGAAACCTGTGAAGTTTAATGTTAATTGATTCTGCAATTTATACTTAAGAGAGATTTTGTCTTTCAATTAATATAAAATATAATAATTAAATTATGTGTGTGAATTAGGACATCAGAACGATAGTTTAATTCAGTAATATCTTACAATGTTAGATAATTATATATTAAGAAATATTTCGAAATGATTTCGAGCTATGGCTAGCTGTGCGCTAAGTGGCGGAAAAATACGTGAAACCTTGCCAAGTAGAAACAATTATTTTTCTGCAGACGCCAGGGAACCTGCTCACTTGGGTATTCTGTCAGAGTTAACTGATAAAATTTCTTTCTATCTATTTTTTCTGAGCGTCAGCTATATTTCTTGAGTAGCAATCTGCAAATAACGAGTCGGCCATATGCGATGGTTTACTATCGTCATTTTAGTGAAATGAGCGATTGAAATAGTACGATTTTACTCTTGCGAACAGTGAAATAATAAGAAATTGTCATAGCATTTGATGTCGAGCAATAAAAGAGCTTCGAAAGACGGTGTTACGTATTTAAACTTTCACCGAGGAAATGCCCTCTTTGAATGCGACAAGGAATTCATAGATTAACGAAGAGTATATAGCTTGCTTATATATCCTCCTTTTCAAATCGCTCGTTTCTTCTCGAGGGAACTGAAATTGCTCGCAAGAGAAAACTTCCATTTCAACTTTCGTTAAAGCACGCCGAACTTTAGTCTGGAAACATTGTCGGTGAAGGAGGTGCGATTCACCAGACGATAGCATTTAACTTTTTGCCATGTGAAAGGTATGCTTTCACATGCATTGTTGTACATGCGCTCTGATTGATGCATGTACGAGGGGATGAAATGCCGGAAGTTGAGCTGGACGTTGGTGTCCTACCGGAAATGTCGTCTCTTGCTCCACTGTCCAGTCTACGACCGGAATCGAGCCTTGAATGTTAGCTCTTCCTGCGCGAATTTATCATCCCGAATCCCTGAAGACCAGAGAGGATTTCCCGTCGTACCCTTTCGACTCACGATAATGCGAATCGCCGTGTAGCCTCGAGCGATTGGATTAAGTTAGTTTGCACGATCCGGTTTTTCATATAAATCACAAGAAAATCGATAGATCGAAGATATATATACGAGTATATATATACAAATGATTTGTTTGAAAAAGTAAAGAATATCTACAAGTGTCAACATGAATTGAAACAAATAAAGTAATTCCGGTATATACGCCTAACAAAAACTTAATTTATTTGTTATGTATTATTTAATCTTGAGTTACCACACTTCAGTCACGGTTATATTATTACACTAATGCGAATTTGGCTTTTCCATTTTTCATCACGTGTAACTTTGAAATGAAAAAAAGCAAAAATAGTTCAATTATATAGTTTAATAAAATTTTCCTGGAAACCCATTGATAATAATAAAATTAAGCAAGAACAATATTGACAAGAAATTGTCAATTAAGAAAGTAATAAATTGAAAAGTCAACTTTTTTTCAATAATTGCAGGTGCAAATTTGCATTAGTGAGATAACTGAGGGTTAATAATAATTATATCAGTAAAAACTTTGTACTATCTACTACTATGAAGAAAATATTAGAAATCCGAAGTTATTCTTCATATTAAAAACTGAACTTTTTAAAATCCTTGTATTTTGTTCTGCATATCCCATAAGGATGGGATATACGGCTACTCATGGCGAGGGGGAGGGGTGAGATATACAGCTTATGAAAAATTTACAAATAATTCTTATAAATAAGACGTAAAATGACACAATAACTTATAAAATGTGTTTACAAAGTTTTATTAAGCAATAAAGGATGATAAATATGTATATGAAGTAATAGATAATAATTATAATCTTTTTACATATATTACAAGTGTTATGACGTGAGGTACACGTGTAATGCATTTATTACATTTAGCACTGAATTTAATCTGCACACTTTGTTCTTGAGCATAAATCCCGCCTGCTAAAAATGTCATATATCCCCCCCCCTCCCTCCTTCTAAACAGGTAGGATATACAAGACATCAAGCTGAGCAAAGAATATAGCTAGGCACTTGTATTTTGCTATACATCATTCTTTATTATCCCTTTAGACTTATGCACCAAACGACCTTTTGCAATCTTACAATAATCATTTTATTTAATAGACGTGATTATGATATATAGTTGCGTTATTCAGTACATTGACAAATCGATTCAACTGACAGTAATTTCATTAATATTGATAGAAGAAAACTGAAATCATAGTATAATACTAATATAACTTAAAAGTATATAACAAAATGGTTGCGTGCATATTATCCCAACTCTTTCTAATTTTTTTTACTTCTATGACATAAATTCTTACGTAAATATCGAAGTTACTCTATAATGAACTCTAATACAATATACGTAGAAATATATTTGCTGAAGAGTAAATATATTTTTATAATAGTATATTAATTTATATAACATTTTTAAATTTAGAATATTATATCCAATTTGAGTTTTTTCAGATCGCCACTGCTCCTACCTAATATATCATTAATTAAACTGAAATAATGGAATTTAACAATTTAAGGAAAATGTGTATTAAATGTAACAATCAAATTTAGTTTATTATTTACTAAATGCATATATCAATATAAATGTTGCCTACTTTGAAACTAACCACAGAAATGAATTGATTTGCATTTTGAGGTACGTGAAAATTAAAAATAACAAAATGATAATTAATTCAAGGGATTGAATTACTATTTTTTCTTTAATATCTAACAATGCGTAACATTAAATCCTCATTATCATTGCATGCTGACTTGACTATTTAATATTAACTATGAATATTTAATATTGTTATATTCTTTGTTATTTATTATATTCTTACATCAAGTATAAGATATTTAAATTTTTTAATTAGTCTATAATTAATTGTATAAAACACGATACAAATTATTAAAAAATAATTCAAAAAGGAATATTTGTTATGTACGAGATATTATTCCTTCTCTAAATTAAAGAATGAAAAATCTTTGGAAATAGTATTGCAGCACTGACATAAAGAAGATTAGGAACGTTTCAGATAATGTAACATTACTCGATGGATTGGAAATCGAAAATCCGTGAATAAACTTTAACGCTAGTGGCTTCGATCTCTTCCATGCAAGCCACGCCGGGTTTCGTCTTTTTTTTCAACCGATTCCGGCGGAAGATCTTCGAAAAGTATCTGCACATCTTCCATAAGCGAGGGTGGTTTCCAGGGAACGCAAGGATCTGTCGTAACGACCATACGACACACCTTCCTTGCCTTTCGTGCAGTGAGGATCCTCTTCGCCGTACTCGTGACCTCCTTGGCAAAATCTTCCTTACCCCTTCCCGATCCTCTTGGGGTATCTCGAGATTTTTCCGCTGCTGCAGCACTGTATGGAATATCATCGCTGAATTATCGATAGCCAAATATTGGATGGCGAAAAATTCAATTTTTGGGTCTGCAGATTGTTGAAATGATAGAAGCTCGATGGAGATATTCTATTCTTACAGAGATATGTTTGCTTCTAAGTGTAAATATTGTCTCTGTTTTTTACGATTCATTGTCCAATATTAATAGTAATAAATATAATATTCGGAATAATCAATGAATTTAAATTTAAAAATTGCATTTAAATAAAGCGAAAGATAAAGAAAATTAAAAAGCTTTTGGAATACAGTTCGACAAAGATGAAATCTTCTGAAAATAAAATTCTAAAGATAAATCAGTTGAAGTCCAATTTCGGAAAACCTAAGACCGGAACTAACCTGCTTTTCAAAGCTTTCTTGGTGAGTTTCCTTGCCATGTTGGCTTCTTGGATCTCCTTTTTAGCTTTCTTCACATCTTCCGTCATGTCGGCGAATTCCTCAAGCGGTACTATCATCTTTTGAAGGAAACCAATTTTTTTTTCTGTACTGTACTTTCTAGTCAGCTCTCTACGCTTATGAACGCGCTGTAACTCCGTCCAGCATTCTCTTCTCTTCCGTCTCATTTTGTCCTTGATTGACGATTTTGCTCTGATGTCATCTTTCGATCTCATTCTCTCGTCGACCTCGCCCCATTTCTCATGATCTTTGATTGTTCGATCTGTAAACCTAAGGTCGACAATTCAATATATCCTTTTCTTGTGGATTTTAGAGTCGAGGGAGAAAGAATGATGATAGTTGGATCAGAATAAGTTAAAGCGAAAATCATTCAAATTCTAGTGACGTCAGGAAATTTTAAAAGTTACTAAGATTCTATCAATCTTAACAAAGTCGAGAATCTCAAGTTTTTCTATTTGATATGTTAACTTTCTTTATTAGAATATAATACGGGATATAACGTAATAAAATAAAGAAAGTACTTTGTAGCACGTTATAAAATAAATATAAAATTAATAAAAAGTTTATATAATATATAGAATGTTTGTTATAAATATAGAATTAATATATTGACATAATTGATAATATGTTATTAATTAATTTTAGATTAATTATGAAGCATTATAATATACAAACAAGTTAAAAAAAGAGAATGGAGGTATTTTAACATATATTACATAAGTATAAAGCCAATCAACATGTTGAAACCTGTCGTCAAAAATTTTCTTTATTAATAATACTTTTATAGAAAATATTCTTCTATTATATATTAAAAAATTCTTCTGTTATTAAAATTCAATTAAAAAATAAGGAAAATCTATATTCATTTTGTTAAATTGCACGTCATACCTAGTTTTTCTAAATGCAGTCCTGCGGCAGCAAATGTCAGGTTTGCAAACAACTTTACATGGCTTCGCAAACCTGAAAATGACGGGTTTCGGTCGTTTTTTCCGCATCTTCTTTCTGCGTTTTCTCTTGCTAATTTCCTGCATAGCAGATTCTACAATCGTTTCCACCAACGAAGGCAAGGGCTCTTCCGCCAACAAAGGCAAGGGCTCTTCCGCCATTGCTTCCTCCTGTTCAACGTCTTGCGCTATTTCCGCCTTAGAAATTTCGATGGTCTCGGTTTTCTTTGGATATTTTTCTCGCTCTTTGAATAATATTTTCTCGGGTGATATTTTCGTTTGGAGTTCTGTTGCTTCATCTATCGGCAAATGCTTTTCGATTTTCCGACTGATGACTCTTTTCATGGTACGACTCACTTTCGAAGGTAAAACATCTAAATCCTCAATATCTTCATATTTTTGTTTTTCCTATGAGACGCAGAAATATGGTACAGATTAAATCAACAGTAAAATGAATCCAATTGTTTATTTGTTTATCTGTGTGTGTTCAATTATTTCAACGATATTAGATGCGGCTGTAGGATATATATATATATATATATATGTTTAAAATTTGTTGTGCCTTGAATATTGTAATTGCAAGTAATTTTTTGTTACACATAAAAGTACCTTTATTAAATTTAGATCTAAAATAGTTAAAACTTAAAAATTGGGGCTAACGTAGATATATGATGTCGCTGTACTTATCTTAACGCCGAGACGCTATCGTGTCTCCTAATTAAAGTTTCAAACAGTAACAAATTATAAATAATCGCTTGAATACAATCTTTTTAATAATGATATTCAAATTTGAGATGAAGAATTGTAACAATGAGAAATAGAAGATAATAGCAATGGATGAAAACACAGCGATAACCCGCAATAACCTTCTGGTATCTTTGAAAATAATATCCGTGAAAGCCTAAAAAGCGCGCGCGTTATCAGATAATAAAATTTTCCAAAAATAATAGTGATTGATTTAATAAATATTAAGTCAGTCATTTTTCTGGTTTGATATAAAATTATTAATAGTTATATATAATTTGAAAATGTTATAAATTTACATCTAACAGCTATATTAAATTTTGTCAAGCATAATTATTATTTAGCGACATTTCGCGCGACAGTGCATGGGCGATAAATCACACCGAAGAGTAAAAGGTCGCAGTCGAATGAAAGATAGATGAAATATTACAAAAGTTCTCTAATATATTGCGGTTAGCTGACCGCGAGTGTGATATATTAGAAATTTTATTAAACCCTGAAAATAAAACGTTGGAAGAAGAATATAGTGTGAAATTAAATATATTCAAACGACACACAACTTTTTATGCTAAATTTAAATTTATAACATAAAGTACAATATCTTTATGAAAATTTAATTGAACAACTCTTTTAATTTTTTACTCTTATTCAAAAGTAATTAAACTCTATATTTCTGATTGACTCGAAATTTTAATTTGAAATATATTTTGATCAAAAAATGATATTTATTATTAGATATATGATATTCTAAGTATTATCGAATATTTATTTTATTAATATATTACCTTTTTTACAATCTCAAAAAATTTGTCCTCTACTTCTTGAAGTTCAGGAAACTCATCTTTAAGCTTTTTTTTGGATATAATTCTTTTGTCTCGTGGTTCTTTTAACTTTTCTTTTTCAACTTTTCGTTTATTACGATCGTCTGTTAATCGTTTATCCTTCTTTTTTTCTTTCAAATCTATCAACACAATCTCTGATGGTTCCTCTATGGCAGGTCTCGCTAATTTGATTTCTTTCATACGCGTTTCTATTGCTTTTACGAAACGATTACACCTCTCCAGATACTGGGGTCAGATAAATGCAATGAATATCACGTTCATTTTATTTCTCTCTTTAACTAATTGTGTTTTTATTAAATTTAATTTATAGTATGATGAAATTAAATTCATAATATAATGAATTTTAAATAATTATATAAATGAAAGATTAATTTGGTTACATTTTTGTCGAATAAAGAATGTTATCAGATATCGTTATATCTCATAATATTATTTCAGAGATTTTTTAACTACTGTCTGTTGCATGCTGCTAATAAATTCTGTGCAATTTTATAAAAAGACAAATTGCCAATACTCACCGACGTAAAATCGTTCCTGTCATTTTTATCAAACGAACATAGCGCTTCCGTCAACTCGACGAGATAAACATTGCCAGCAGAATTTCCGACGGCCAGTAAAGACCCCATCTCGTGTGACGCGATCGCAGTTAATTGTTGCTCGCATAGTTTTACAGACAAGATTGCATCTTTTAGTCCTAATAGAAGATCCCATACAGTCAGCACGCCGATACGCGTCGCTACGCAAAATATAGAAGGTCTTGTTTTGTTCCAGCAGCCACATAATGGGCCTTCTACTATAAATCTAAAGATTCAGATAATTATATGAAAATCTTAGATTTTATCACATTATGTTCAATTATGTTCTATTCTAGTTGACAAACAATTGTAATAGATGATATCATTTCTATTGCCACAAAAATTGATTCTACATTTTAAGATATAAAAAATTATTCGTCTATTTATGATTATTTCAGTACACTGAGAAAAAATGTATTAGATTTTAATAAATATTTATTCGAATAGTGTCAGTTGAATATTTATTAAATGTAAACATATATTTATTTGGTACAAGAATATGGTACACTATTAATTTGATTTACCTATTATTATAATTTATTTAACAAATATTTATTTTCCGCAAATAAATGTATTAGTACAATTCAAATTATTTATTAAAATTTAGTACATTTTTCTCTTTAGTTTACTAAAATAATCATAAATAGGCAAATAATTGTTTAAATATTAAGTTATTTCATATGAATGTTTTAATATTAAATATCAATTACCTTAGATGTAACGTCTTAAACATTTGTATCAATAATTATTTATCACAACGAGCGATTTACATTTCGCTAATAAAATGAATCATGTAATGATAAATAATATATTTTCAAAGTTTGCGATTTATGGCTTTGGTTGAATAATTAATAATTTTTAATCTTTGAAAATATATATACATAACATTGAATTATTAAACGGAAACATATATATTTTTTTATTGTAAGCATTTTTGGAGTCATTAAATATTAAATACTAAAGTTATCACATTTTTCTAATTATTTTTTGTTATTATTTTTTGTTGGTATTTTTACAAATATTTCTTTGAATGTTTCATTTTAAATGAAAGAAAAAAAAATACCTCGTCGATATAAGACAACTGTCCTTATTGTCTTCCGCCCAAACGCGAACTGTGCGGTCGCCTACAGTTAGAAAAATTTTTGGATTGAAGTCACTGCGATCGACAGAAAAAACCGGGCCGTAATGAGCGTCGAATCTCAAGGCCATTTTCTCGGCCGGTGTTCTCGATTTTTTCGATCCACTGATCACGATGCCGTTTTCCAAACCAAACATGAATTTCGTGCCTACGATGGGTTCGTAGTCGCCTGATGACACTCCAATTGCCCGATCCATCTTCTGCTCATTTGGCGTCTCAAGATCGAACACGAGAATTTCGGTTGGTTCACGCAACTTCCTGGTGTCCCACCACATAGCACGGCCGTCCAAACCACCCGACATAAACTCCGTATTACTTTTCGTGGCGATCCACTTTACTGCTGTCACGGAATCTCTTCACGCAAAAATACAGGACTTTTATACACGTTATTTAAAAAGTATGATATATTAATATTTCACAAAGGAAATTTGATTATACCTCTTTATTAATTTAATTATATTCTTTTATAATTATTTCAAGGAAAAAGCAAATATCTTTCTCATATATAATATCGCTGCATTTTTCACAGATAAAACGAAATAAAAAAAAAAAGATGATTGGAGTTGCAAGCGTGATATTAAAAGAACAATCACGTACGACGTGACAAATGTCACTTAAAAAATGTAACGGAACTTAATTGAGAGCGGACACGCGACAAAAACAACATTTTAATCATTCATCATTTTGTCGCGCGAGCGCGAAATACCCTTTAGACCGACCAAGACCGGGGGGCACTTTGGTACTGAATTATGAAATCCAAAGTTCCGACGTCGCACCCAGGCATGTTCACGTCTAGATTACCTATGACTGAATTGACGATGAGACATTTGAACCGGAGTGGTGCCAGTCCTGATGTCCCAGCTGCAAACTTGGCCTGACGCCAAGCCGCTAGCAAGTATAGAAGGATCTCGGAGATTAAACTCGCTGACCACCGTGTCAGCTGAAGCCTCCAGTCCCATCCATGGCTTATTTGGATTGTCTACCATATGTTTTTCGAATATTCAGATCCAGTTTCGCGACATTTCGGTTGACGATTGTACAAACAAATGGAAAAACATAGCGTTATTTTTCAAAGATTAAAAAGTTACGTTATTGTGAAATCCGATTTTAAGCCATTAGAGCTGTATCGTTAAAAAATACATACACGTTGAATAAAGTGTAGCTACATTCCATTTCCGATATGCGAGAAATGCAATATCGTTGGGTTTTTATGCCCGATTTACTCGTGCGTGTTGTTTAGCTAGTGTTTCACTCGTTATAGTAAGATGATTGTAATTGCTGGCGTAAAAACATTGCGTGTTTCTCGTTCAATGAATCAGCAACAATGTATTGTTGCTTGATTGATCAGCATTTTATCAAATGTCGAAAGTGTGGTATAAAGAGGAATTGGCATATTCGATCGCTAAAATTGCATTTCACGTATAACTTTTTAATCTAACTTTGCGTCAAGGTGAGAAGGAAACGTCTGTTTCTCGTATAAAAAAGTTATGATATATCAGCAATTTCTATTGTAATAAATTTAATAATACATTTAATTTATTTTTATCATAATGGAATTATATTGACAGGTATTTTTTATATATTTTGTTGTTGTAAAATTTACATTATTTAGCGCGATAAAAATTTAAGGCTATGTTCTGTTGGATGGTTGTCGAACAGAAGCTCTTAATGTACAAAAAAAAACCGCGTGAAATGAGATTGTTATTTATCGAAGAAATTTGCATACAGTAAAAAAATGATCGTTAATAAAAAACACTGATGCAGGTTAAGGGCGGGAACTTATTGCGGACGTTGTACAACCGTAATCAAGTGCGCCGTCTAAATGCAGTCAAGGCTTTTACGCGCTTTTTCCACTTACCAATTTGCCAGATGTACGCAATGTTGCTATAATCTGACTCGATTCCAAAGAAACAGTACGAGACCACCATTTTACTGCCAGAGTCTGGCGACCAAGAAATATTGTTCACCCATCTCACCGGTATTTGAGGATCCTCGTAGACGTTCACTGTCCTGAAATAGAAATTCCAAACTGCTACTGACTTTGTTACAGTATAAAAGAATATCTTTTAATATGATAATAATATCATTAAAATAATATATCTATATAAAATGTGTCTGACATAAAAATGTGGGATTTTATTATTTTGAAAAATAATATGAATTTCTCATTCTGCAAGTGGATAATGAACTTTGTAATATATATAAATCCTTTTGGTATGAATATATTGTATTTGATAAATGTATTACCGCGATAACCTAGTTTACATCGTGGAAATTCTCTGTATTATTTCCATCTCCATTTTTATCGTACATGCCCCAATTTCCATCTATTAATTTTAATATTAAATTTGATGCGTATTATTTTATCTTACATTTACATTTATCTTATTAAAAAGTGCACTTTTAAAAGAAGAAAAAATAAATTATTATTTCCGCGATATTTTTTTCAAAGTAGTTAAATTATTAAATAGTATAAAGCTGTCTACAGTTTTCGCATGCAAAAATCGTTAGTTTAAAACAGAGAAAAGCAAATTTAGCGGTAGGATGCATAATTCATTCGCGTCCACTACGACTCCGGAATCCTGACATATGTTCGGATACCTTCGGGCTCGGCCCGGGTTTAAATTTTAAATCTTTTGATGGTCGAACCAACGTAGTCGTTCTTGTCCTCCACGAATATATACATTTTAAAATTGTCCATCTGAAATCGCACGAAGTTCTGTGCGTGATATCGACGTGTCGTGTGATACGTATGACAATGGAAACTCATCTATTCAGATCTCTTTAACTCATTGAATTGTTTACGATTACGGCCACATTTGTCAATACTTTCAATAAATATTTTATACATTTTACTATATTATTTTGCTTCACATTAACAATATCAATGTGTGTGTTTGAGGTATGGATGAATTACAATTTATTTATAAGCTTTGTACATACAGTATAAATTAATTATGACAAAATTAAATTTTCACCTGAGATCACGAGGTTTCACTAATTCTGTAGGAATCATATCGTCGAAATAGTGTTCATATATATTAATTGCGCCATTCTGAAGGACATTGGGCTCCATTTGCTAAAAGAAAAAAAAACAATGTAATTTTTATATTTTCTGTAATAAGATGTAGTATCAATATCTACAATAGAATCATGCAATTAAAATCTAGAAATTAATTATTAATTATTAATTAATTTTTAAGCTTAATATCCCTTTAGAATTTTAATTAAATAAATTTTATCTTAATAATATACACAAACATTTTTGATAATTCATTTAATATACTTGAAACAAATTCGACAATTTCGGCGCCCAATCTTCCTCCTTCTCGACTCGTCTGCGAAACCTTGCTGTAACTTCCTCGTCTTTCGGATTGATTTCCTTTGGCCAACCACCCTCGAAGTGAAACATTCCACTACTCTTCGTCTGGCTGCTGACAGTTTGGGCCTGGAATTTCATAGGAATGATTGCTAGGACGGTAATGTGAAATTCCACGGACTTGAGCGCTGGATTGCGTGTGTTCTGACAACTCTATTTCCAGTTGTTCCTCTCATTTCTTAACGCAATAAAATAAAATAAATAATAAAATAAACGTGAAAATATTTGATTATTTGGAATGGTTTTTTATATCTTATATTCCTAGTAGCAATTTCATTATTTAATTTCTTCCAAAAATAAACATATGAACAATAAGCTTTCGAGATATTCTGCACACAAACGTAGAATTTATATTAAAATTGTGAGTTATGAAATTGTTGTTGTTCTCAAAATAATGTCGAATGTCTGCTTTGAGTTGCCTCATTATAAAACCAAAACGTGCTGGTCGTGTAAAATTCGTATGATGTACCGTCTTTTCATGTTGCAGTTTCATAGAAAGTTACACATTTGTAGCATCAGGTAGCGAACTCTACGAGATGCGCGGATGCTGCGCCGTCAGACGCGTCAGTCTGACGCCAATTTTACCGCAAGTTACGTCTAGTTTCGTTAAAGTAAAGCGAAGCTGATTTTTGAATATATTAGTAGAGTTTTTGAACTAGAGTTAGAAAGGTTGCCGCAAGAGTTGGGTCGTAGTTCGTTCTCCTTTACATCTGATCCGACATTGTAACGTTAAAGTCATTATTATAATAGAAATCTTGAGTATATAATCTTACAAATTAAATTAACAACCTAAGAGCTAAAAGCCAAATTTTTCTTACAAATTTAATAAGTTTTAATGGTATTATCAAATAATTAGTGTTAAATTTATTAAAGTATTAATAATTAACCTCGTGTAAGGCAAACTGTTTGGTGTGCTGCGTGCCGACGTTGCAGTGAGATTTTATAATATAATTGGCCATAGCGTTAGGATCTGGCTTGATCTCTTCGTCCAAGTGCGGGCCACATATGTCGAAAATACATTGTTTGCCAAAATCGGCGCGTGTTTTTAGAAAAACCTGTTTGGTCTCCATTGTACTGTATTCTGTATAAATTGATGATTTTCACTCGCACGAAGCTTTCCAAGTCAATATCTAAAATATAAGGGATTGGCGAATCATTCGAAAATGTCACACGTGTATTCCGAGTTTCCCACATGTGTTCTGCCGTGCGAAATTGCGCATGATCGGTTTTTCTTCTCATCGCAATACGATATTTATCGTTTTTTTCTTCTCGATATAACATTTTTTTATTTTGCTTGAGAAAGGAAAGGGGATTTTGTTGCTCAAAACATTTAGTTAGATACAGTTCTGAAAATAATTTTGTTGAACTTCAGTAATAACAAAAAGTTTAACATTTTGGCCATCAGTTTAAACATTCTATATTAAATAATTATTTTGATCCCTCAAAATACGAAATTATCTTTATATCTGTATCTAACTAAATTTTTAGATATTTCAGCAAAATTGTTCTTTTTGTGTAACAGTATAATTTTTTAAGGAAATTATAATAAACAAAACAAAGAAAATTTCTCGGAAATAATGACTCATTTAGTTTTGACAAAATTCAAACTTCGGTATCACCAAAATATTGTTTGTTAATTATAATTTTACAGATTCAATTAAATTTTGCGTTTTGTTATACGAGAAATAGCTTGGAAAATTAATTTTCCAAGCTATGATATTTCTCGTCCCAAGAAACAATACATTTTTTACAAATATATTTTTGAATGTATTCTCCATTATAAGTATATTCTTTTTTTCGAAATCAGAAGAAGTTTAAAATTGTATTTAAAATTGTATTTTAAATAAAAAAAATATACGGATTTAGAAACAAAATAGAAAATCAAAGATTTTTAGATTGCACATCTTCATTGATTCGCTATCAAATGTATTTGACTTAATTAATATGAATCTCTCGTTTTTTTGATCAAACTAATTGAACGGACGAAAAACACTAGTCGACGAAGATTGTTATCAAGATTTTTGCTCTTTTTACATTACTACTTGGTTCATCGAGAATCGCTGATGTAACTACTTCATCTTAACGATACGATCGTTCCTTACTCTCTAATGTGCGTCCAGCATCATGCTTGTCACGTCTACTACGTGAAAGATTGCTCGTGTGAGCAAAAAATTTAATAACTTCCGCATAAGAGTTGTTGTTCTTAAGATAAACTTTCTAAATTTTCCTAAATTTTCTTTAAATACAATATAATGAGATTTTTATTAGTGCTAATTTTTTTTATGCAAAATTATTTAAATAAAAAGATTTTATCTTTTATCTTAGCGTTTTAAATTGGCGTCTCAATTTATTGTTATTTCTTTGGCTCAACGCGATCCGAACTATTTATTTTTAATTTATTAAGAACTATTATATAAAATTATTATATAAAAATAAAGCCAAAATTCTGTAAAATAATCCCTAAGCGATTGATGAAATTACAGTAACTTCATATTGCGCAATTACAATTATTGATCGTGTCAATATTATATCTGCACGATATGAGTATTATTTACACGATATGCATCAATAATATTGATCGTATATAGACACAGCTAATAGTTTACTAGTACTTTTAATAGTTTATTAGTAGAATTTCTACAAAATGATATACACTGCCTACATACGTGAAAATATGAGCGTACAGGTTTAAGCGTTAATCGGTTTACTGAAAAATTTTTTTAATTGAAATAAAAAACATTGAACATCTGCTGTATGAAACATGTATACTGATATTTTTATTAATCAACGAAAATAAAATATTATAGTGATTTATATATATTTTTTATCACATACGGTGCTGCGTTTAGTATTCAAGTTGCTATCAATTGGATAATATTAATTGTATAAATTATCATATTTAGTAACTTCCGCACAAGAGTTGCTGTTCTTAAGATAAACTTTCTAAATTTTCTTTAAATACAATATGAGATTTTTATTAGTGTTAATTTTTTTTATGCAAAATTGTTTATTAATCTAATAGAAAATAAATCAGTCTCTACATTCTTTGGTATAATCTTTGGTATCTCACTCTAAACAGTGAAAATTGTGAGTTTTGAAAAAGAATAGCTCAATTTTCAATCTTCAAGAATGCGATTTCACTCCTCAAAATGAAATTCGCTTTAAAATAAGAGAGAAAAAGAATTAAAATTAAGATATTAAGATGTGTATGAGATTAACCAACAGAAAAACATTTTTCCTTGGTAGTTCAAAAAAAGTGCAGGAAATGAATTTTCTGAATTATTTAATTTTAACATCAACTGTGTGAAGTAATTCACATGGAATTTCAGGTTCATTATTCAAGTCCTTCAAGATTACAATAAATCAAACATAATGAATATCTAATGAAGTCTCGAGGTATATCCATTCAACTTGTATTACATTTTAAAAGAGGTGTTTAGCTGAGTTTCTTCGTGACTATAAATATGCACAACATAGTTACACTATCGCGATAGGTCGTTTAGCATTTGAAAGGATCTGTTATTTTCCCTATGTTCCTCTCCAACTAGCTTTTTCTCCTTTATACATCGTAATTTCCGATCTCAGTTCGTAGGGCTCAATGAACTACGATGCCCTCATCAGCTAATGGCCGCGGTATCCGTTTGTTAGTTTCCACACCGACCACGTTCGATCAACAATCATCAATGGAGGTGAAGATTCGCATTGTTTTCGGATTCATGCATGACGTCGCTAACGTTGCTACAATCTACAGAACTAACACATACGTACGATTGTTAAAAAATTGTGTATATCTTTCGCGCGTACCACTTGTACCTTTGTGAAATAATAGAGTTGCAGCGAGATCACATATGCAGTATATCAAATATTTCAAGAAAGAGACAAATCATGTTTTGTCAAATTAGTATTTATTAAAAGCACATCCAAAACAATTTTAAGGTAAATTATTTTATCAATACAGATGTATAAAAAAAAGTGTATATTTACACTTATATAAATTGTACAAAAATGTGTATACGTCTACATTTACAATTCTCAAAATTTCTACAGTTTGTTTTATTATTGTTACATTTTACAACGATTTCGCAAATCGAGTATAGTTTTAACGGGAATTATCCCGAAATGGAGTGGCGAGTTGCAACACGAAAGACTCGATAGTTACGGTACGTTTCTCGAGTGTCTATCGATTTGCTAATCCGCGCTACACCTGTAGTTTTCCAGCAGGATTTACCGAGCAAATAAAGAACCTAAACGAGACCGGCCAACCGATTGCGAAATCTAGGCTATTTGTAGAACTCTTTGTTGTCAACACTTTTTATTTCTGAGAGTCTGCACATGCATAACGAGCCGTGGTTTATTATCAGAAGCCATTTTCTCTTCAACCAGAAGCAAAAGTTTTATGCTGATAAGCAAAAGATGAAAATAACGTATTGCCCAGTGCATAAAAAGTCGAAAGTCTCTTTTCGTTTTTACACCGTATGTTATCTCAACTACAAATAAGTTCTTATAGCTACAGCTGCTTATTGAATTTCTATATACGTTTATAACAAAAGTATTGTCGTCATCGAAACGTTTTCCGGTTGAGTGTACGCCTCTGCTGGAATTCACGAGCCGAGCTACTCTATACGCGAATCCTTTCAATCAGGTCGCGCGGCTTTTCCGTACGAGAACGCAAGTTTTCCGTAAGACACGAGTGGCGGGGAATAGTCTCATGATTCTTCCATGAGGGCGGTACGCCATCCATTTGCTTCGGCTCCACTCAACTTTCCATCCTTAACTCTTCACTCCAAACTTTCCTCCCTTGTGTCGGGCAGAGAGCTGAACCTTGCAATTCGCCAATTTCGTGCGAAATGCATATTCGAGATTTCGCTTGTCCTCCACGTGGAAAACCTTCCATACGCTCTTGTGATCTCGGCACTGATTAATTGATCTCCTGACTGGCGCATTTTCTCTTGAAGCGTTTCTAGGAAAGCTTCAAGAAAAGCTTTCGTCGAAATTTTACATCGCTCTTTTGATTTGTGTTTATGGTGTGCAGCTTCGTTTCATTTAGCAATGGAATGTTATTTTATTGCGTTTCAATTGTAAATTCTTTATATTTCTAGAGTGTATCAATTAACGAAATTGGCATTCGAATCGAGCCATGCATTGTTCCATGCATAACATTTCGGCAAGATGCAAGTAGATATATTTTTTAGATAAATGTATGATTAATGAAGATTTAATCGTTCGACGTACTCCGCAACAAAAAGTGGAGATTAAAAAAATATTCGTTTTCATCCACTCAAAGTCTTGTATATCGCGAAGTGAAAATTCAACCCCGCAGCCAGCACGCCAGAACGATTTCCATAATTTAATTTATATTGGCTTAATCCGCCCGCGTTTCAGATGCGCTGCAAACTTTTACGGAACGCTTGTCGTGGATTAAGCAACGAACGTACCCGCTTGAATTTTTAAACTACATCCCTCTGTTTCAGGAAACTTTTTTTTTTGCCATGATCCTCGAGAACACGCTAGTCTTATTTCCAATTCAGCGAGATTTATCTCGAAGTCTTCGCGAATTGCACAACCGTAATTTCGATATAATACCTCTATCCTGCACACCTGCGCTTTCGTCCTTCGAGATGTGCCGCGCGATCGATTAATCGGGCGGAAACTTTAATGGCCCCTTTGATCCTCACGGTAATTTCGGCAATTTACCATCTTAAGTTTCGGCCTCTCTGAGCCTCGTTGCTACCACTTCAGTTCTACAGAATCGTTCGAACAGAATTTCGACCGGAGGTGGAAAGTCTCTCGTATAATATTCATCGTTTGCGATGGTAGAATCATTAGCGCGTCATTACGAAGCGCTCTACTTTTTCAGTTACACTTTTTTATTTTATTTTTAAAACTTCCAGCTTCCAGTTAAATTTTCAATTTTCCTTTTTTGTTCGTATATATA
>NW_017305938.1:1217262-1240531 GCF_001594115.1 Trachymyrmex septentrionalis
CCGTTCTATTTGATCCGTTTCTCTATGCGAAGCACTACGTTGAAAGTCTTGCGATTCTATTCAAATATGAAGTACCCTCTACCAACTTCTTTTTCATGAACTTCTTGGAGATCATGCTCCGTCTTTCCATACAGCCGCGACAAAATGGACAACTTTGTAATTTCTCTTACTCAAGTTTTTGAGATATCTCGGGAAACACTTAAACTGAGTTATTGCTTCGCAAGTATACTTTGAATGCAATTTTCTGAATTTTTCTGAAATTTCAAGACACATACCTGTTTATTAGAACTCGACAATCAGACTAGTACAGTTCTCGCATTGAAATAATTAAAATTAAAATTATGTTGTCGTATCGAATTAATTAATTAATTAATCGGATTTCTGTTACGCTCTGAAATTTTTCAACTGCTAATTTTTCCGGGTCGCATTTCAGCTCCGTTCTCACAGTAGAAATTTTCAATATTGTTAACCAATAACTTTTGTCTCAATCATCAACATATCACGAATAAAATGAATTAAATTATTGATCGCTGCCCCTACTGCGTTTCGTCAATTTCGTTGTTATCATTTCCGTGGATTCATCAGTACATGTGAATAACGTTGGGTGCGTTTCTTCCCCTTGAGCACACTTTTCGAGATGCGAGTCGAGCTTCATCGCCTCTCTTTTTCCGCGCACTTGCAAAGTCTTATCCCCGATCGCGGACTTCCATTTCGAGCTCGTTTCTGCGAGCTGCCGAAAATCCGTTCTTTCCTCCTTCACATTTCGCACAGGCGACTCGACGTCGCCGTTCCCGACTTCCATCTTTTTTCCTTCTGGTTTCTCATGTATAACCTCGATCGTTCGTGGCCGCCAGGAGTCACGTTTGCTCAACGCGATTCTCTTCTGCCAAGCACGCATTTCCCTTCTGGCTTCCTCGACTTTGTCCGCGAGTACGTTCGCCAGCGGTTCGTCCTCCTCCAAAAGTATTCTTCTCTTTTCGATTGACGAATGCTCCGGCAACTTTTCCTGAAAATCGAATAACTTACGTCGCCGTTGGGCGATAATCCACGAATATTTCTCCTCCTCCGATGCAACTTGAGTCTGTAATTCGGTCTTCCTCTTTTCTAAAATATACAAATCGAACGTTGAATAAAAATGACGATATTGATATATATCTATAATAATTTTATTTTGATTATTTTATAGATTAATTCAGTTATTTTATTATGAAAATTAAATTGTTCATAAAGTTAACTAATATTAGTTGTTATGTTCAATTCTCAAGATTATTGCGCTTTGTTAGAATTGTAATATAATGGTATTAGTATACATACTACTAAGATCATTATAAAGATTTTGAAAAAATCAACATTTAAAAAAAATTGTGAATAATTCTGAAATTACTTTATTTTATATTAAATTATTTTATTTTCACAAATAAGAATTGCAGTTAAAACAACGGCACATTATATTTCTTCCACCAGATGAAACGTCATAGAGTCGATATTCCCCCTGAGACCAATTATATTATGGACACTTCAATGCACCCTCGACGTGTCTAAAATGCCCGATGGGAAGACGACGAATGATATTCGCTTTACTGCTCTAATCTAACGCTAGGGTGATTTCATCCTACCCAATTTTGTTCTATCGCTGCTGTTGATGCTGCCCTTATTTTGCATTTATTTAATATCCAATCTAAACTTACCCCTTAGATCCTTCCTATAGAAACTCTCGCAATAACGTTGCAACAGTTACAGTCGAAACATGTTTTTATGTGATACATTATACCTGCTTTCATATTATTTTGTCTTCATATGTGCATTGAAAATATTTTTTGTTTTTAATATTTATTTATAATATTTTTTGTTTTTTTGAAGAAACAACTATAAATAAATTTTTAGAAACGAATCTTTAATTTAAAATCCAACGAGATTTAGAGTTGAAAATATTAATTTGGAAATATATTATATAAACACAAGTTAAATATATATTATATTAATCCTAAGTCATATTGTTATTATTAAAAATATTGATAAAATATATTTAAATGTATTTAGAATTAACGTGTCGCTTCTTTACTTCAAAATGCAGCTTAAAAAAAAGTGATTTTCAAATTATTATAAATTAGTTAAATAAATATTACTCTATTAATTATCGAAAATAAATTAACTCTTAACAAAATCGTCAAAACGTCACAACTTGAAAAGAGTGGTTTTTTTTCCGAGGAAAAATATGGATTGTAAAATAATGACAAAAATGGCATTTATTCTATCATAGAATAAAAACATACTTTTCTTGGCGATATTATTCGATTAATCAATATTTTCCTGTCAAGTTGAAAAGAAATTTTTCCCATTTTCTGAGAAATTCAATTTTTTGAATTGTGTCATGTTTGAAACAAGGGAATGGTATGCATTCAATGACATATTTCACTAATGAATATTGATATTCAATAGCGGAGTATTTTAAGAATAGTGAAAAAACATTTCTACTGGAACAGTCAGCGAGATATTGCACGTCATAGTTGCTGGCGAAACGACAGAATCATAATGCATCTTTGATGGTACATAACAAATGATAGTTTAATGGCGCAAGCTCCTGCGGTTGTACAGCATGCGCATATCTGGTTTAAGAAATGAATTATAGTGGCGCAAGAATATGACAGATGTACATGAAGTGTTGTTTGATAAAATCTTTCTGTCAGCGGTTCTTTCATAGAAAAGAAATTGAACAGAAATTGAGGGGAAAAATTGTCAAAGCTCAATTTCTTAATTTCATCTTTCACGCTTTCCTTCGAACTTGCCAACGAATAAAGCGAAGTGAGACAGCTAATCAATTCTCATTGGATAAATTCATGCGCGGACATTTGTTCTACGTCCTTCATTAAGAAGCGGCGTTGAAAACTGTCTTAGTTTCACCGTCTCGAATTACGCTGGCGTATCTAAACTAAACAGCCAAAGAGAAACAGCACTCAAGAATCTCGAGTGGAACGCATTAATCTAACTGGGCGCAGTTGGAATAAACGCGTACGGCATGCTTTAAAATCGACCACAGTCACGACAGAGACGTTCTTAATTAAGCTGTCCAATTGTGTTACAGCATGAAGGTGTCTCCTATATGCCGGATCGACGAAACATGATATTGATGGGAGACAAGTGAGAAGATGAACAAATCAAAACAATGAACGTTTATCAATGTTTCCAGCTGACGTGGCGCTTTGATCACGGTTTCCCACTGAAACGTTTTTACGAAATTATCTGCTTTTCTCGCGTTTTTCCACTTCGCGGCGCTATCAATCTGTCCGCCGCGATATTTCTTGTACCACGTTGTCGCTGCTCAAATATGAAAGAAAATTACATAATACTGCCGCTATTGCAGGCTCAAATAAAGCCGTGCAGCCAAGGAAGCTCGGTATTATCGGATCTCGCCAAGCTTTAAGAGATCTCGTTATCTTGTCCGTCCACGTCGTCCCAAGCGACGCGACGCATGGAAAGTGAAAAAATAGATCACCTTACCGACCCGATAGTAACGACGTTTACGCTGTCGTTGGAAACGGAAATTTACCTTCCAGATCTGCGCAACAGATTTCCGGCTTGCAAACTTCAACGGCACAGACTTTGCTTAAAATCTGTCGCTGGCGATCCTTCACGATCCCTTTTGGTTTTATGAATGGCGCTTCTATTTTTGCAACCGCCTCATCTTTTTCTTTGTCAACTTTTATCTTTTTTATCAAGGATCTCGTTAGGGATATGGCGCTCTTATCCTTTAGCGCTCTTTTCCTTTCTTTATTTTTAACTAGCTTTTGCGCATTTTTGTTTATTTTCTCCTCTACCTTCGCTGAATCACGCATAATCTTTTTCTTGCGCAGTGTTTCTTGCATAAGACTGATCATCTGTTCGGTTTCGGGATCCAGCTTTGGATAACTCGCAAATTCCTGAAAAACATTACAATCGTGAACTTCTCGTAAGAATTTATATGGCATAAACTATATAGATATACTTGATGTGATATTATATATATATATGAAAAATTATGCTTATTATTATCTGTTAACCCTAAAATGCTATCACTGTTGAATGATACAGTATTGACATGTCAATTTTATGCATAAAGAAATACTCTGTTAGAAATGCTTCCTTTACATATAAATGAGGCTCGTGGCTATGAACAAAATTGAAAGTAATAAATGATTTAATTGAAAATTAAGTTACAGTAATTACTTTTCAGTTATAAATACATTAAATTTAATGTAATGTCATGAAATTAAGTTTAAATTATGTTACTTAAAAGTATATTAAATTTTATGAAATTTTTAACGATGTAGACTACTTAATTAATGTAACACATATTTATATTATACTTTTAATAACAAAATACTTATAATCTAAATTTTTATAAACACAAATAGCCTAATTATTAACTTAAAAGGAAAAAAAGAATAAGCACACTATCAAATTACATTTTTTTTTCATACATTTAAATAAAACATATAATAACATAAAACTGCTTAAAAATTGAAATCACTTATCACACTCCTTGTTATAATATTAATCACCAGACAAGTGATATATAACAAACAGAATTTTTAAACCCTGTCTCCGTTTGGTTTAACAGATTTAACCTCCTATAACTGAAGGTATAGCTTAACGTTCAATAACCTCGTTTATTTGTACTTAAAATTTGCGTATGGATATAGCATTTTGTGATTAAGGAACTCTATTTTGTTATCTAAATTAGATAGATAGCAAATTAGTTAAACTTATGTTTTAAATGTTTAATGTTTCGGTATTACATATGTGTAGTGATTATTATTTAATGTTAAAGCAGAAAAACTAACGTATTATTTTTCTACCATCATAAATGAAAGTACCTATAATAACGATCATTAATGTTTCAAGATACGCGAAAATACACGTTCTGAATAGCACAAAAGAAAATTTTATACCAGCGGTAAGTGCACCTTTTCTTCTTCTCGGCTACTTAAGTTTTTTTCTTTACCTTCTTTACTGTTTGAAAAAATGCCGCTTCTGAATCCACCAGTTCTTCGAAGAACGTGTCGTCCTTTTCCAATCTTTTCATCCGAGATTTTTTCTTTGGGAGGTCGCCCTTTTCTTTAACTAACATTTTGTTCTTACTTTTTTCCCGATTGTTTCCTTTCTTCATTGATATAAACACCGAGCGGTCCATTGCGGAATCTTCATGAATGCTAGGTTGCATCAAGCGTATTTCTTTCAATTGTGCATCAACGATTTTCTTAAAACGACTACACCTCTCGAAATACTACGGTAAAAAATACATTGCTTTTCGCTTTCGATCAACGTAAAATGTGAACTGATGTAAGATCAAAGTTGGAATATATGAACTCAAAATGTATTAATTCGAAAAAGGTAACAATCAGTAAAGTCCAAAATCGTTACATTAGTTAAGCAATGCAAACCATTAGCAAAATTACGTTTGTACTTCAGAGTGGTGTGGAAATTTAAATTAAATTTGAATTGTCAATTTTCTAACAAGGGAATCATCGGAATTGTTTTGTTTGATGAGCTTTAGATATGTTGTTAGAGAGAGCATAAAAAAATATTAAACTCATATTTTTTAAATTGTTTATCTCAAGATTTAGAAGTTAAACACTGAATTAAATAACAGATCTTTTGTTTATTTTCAGCGAATATCCTCAAAACTATGAAATATATGAAAAAAAGTTTTATATAAAAATTTTATTGAATTTTATATTTTTGGTAATGGTGTATTTACATTTTTTTTTAATGTCGAAAATAAAAAAAATCTGTTATTTTCAAGTTGTTTTGACTTTTAAATCTGAGAAAAGTAGATAAAAAAATCTAACATTTTCTGATATTTTACTTATATTTAAAATCCATAAAGATAGATAAGGAACAGTTTATAGACGATTCCCTTACAAGATATACATAGTTACATAATTGTTACCCTTTTTAACTGATAGTATTGTACATTTCAAAATACTCACGGCAGTAAGATTTGCCTTGTCAGTATTAGTGTTAATAATGTGTCCGTCAGAACATTCCACTAGATATATATTTCCATCATGACTGCCGACTGCTAAGAGTTGACCGTTCTCATGAGGCGTGATGGTCGTGAGACTGTCGTTGCAGACACGAAACGTGGTCACCGGCGAAGCCACGCCGCTCAGAATGTCGTATACCTCTAACAGACCCGTCGCATTTATGGTGAAGAACACTGAGTACCTGGATCTGCTCCAACAACCTCCGCGTAAATCAGCATTCTGTTCACTGTGCGTACAGAATTTCATCTACTTGATCTTTACCGAGCTGTATATTCTATGATACGATGACAACGTTAACTTCGAAACTGCGCCGACAAGAATGGTAATAGAAAGCTTCAACGCTGATAAACAAGACATTAGTCGAAATTGCGAGATGCATACATGTATCATTCTGTTTACGTGAATAGCTAGCTGCTTTGCTTTGTTTCGCCCTAAGTGTATTCATAACTCTATTCTACTTTTTGTGAGTTGACTAATTTGCAGTCAGATATACACGGCACAATAGTGATAATAGAGCGCACTGGAGCGTCTATGTAATCCTAACATACATAGTAAATTTATGTTACAATGAAAATGGGGGAATGTTATTAGATACATGCAATAAAGTTCTTGCGGTTTATTTATGAGGCAATTTTCAAGTATATATTCCAATGGCTGTGTTCAACATAAAAAGCAGCTTTGCAACTGTTGTAAAATTTTTTAAAATGATTCGCTTATACATTTAGATTCAGAGAAATTGAGGCCAAGACTAATTATATTACAAAATTTTACAATAGTTGCAAAGTTGTTTTATTTGTTGAATGCAACCAATGTCTATGTATGTAGTTCCATTTTTAATAATTCTTATAATAAACAAAAGTTGGAACTAAGCATAGAAGCTATTAATTTACATTACATAGGCATTAGTTTTAAATTTGATCTAAAAAGCAAAAAAATCCAATTAGATTTAATTAGATCCTTGACATCTAATTGATCTATTTAAATTTAAAAAGCAAACAATGTCTGGTTTGTAATTTATTTCGACGCTTACTTGGCAAAATCTTTTTCACAAATGATATATCAATAATAAGTTTCCTTTTATTTTACAGCTTATATTGTTTATTATAAAAATTATTATATGGCGCTGCACACATAGGCAACGACATTAGTATACTTGAAAATTGCCCTTCAAATAAACTGTAAGAACTTTTGCACATTACGTGATACGACACACTTAACTCAAATAATTTCAAGTTAGACGTGTTTGTAGCTTTAATTCGCAAGGTTAGTCGATATGTTTACGTTGATTAAACTTAAGGAATCTTACCGAATGGTGATCAAGTAACCCTCTCTGATATCTTCCGACCAGATCTTGACGGTCCAATCGCCTACGGTAAGGAAATTTTTGGTAAAGAAGGGGTTTCGATCAATAGCGATGACAGGGCCGACGTGACAGTTGAATCTCATTGCCAGTTTATCGACCGGATTCATGGCTTTTCGTCTTATGTTGATCACCATGCCATTCTCCATACCCGCCAGGAATCTATCTCCTATGTTCGGCTGCAGCTTCGTGACGCCGATCGCACGAAGGATATCCGCTCGGAGTGGATCATCCAAATCTATCACTAGCTCCTCGGTCGGTTGCCTCATCTTCCTGATATCCCACCACTTAATCGCACCGTCGGTGGATGCCGAGAAGAACTCGTTATTGGACTTGGATTGAATCCAGAGCGTCTGGTTTGCCGGATTTCTTTTGCGCGTCGTCGGTAAGAACGGGAGAAGAAATGGTAGTGACGGAGATTACAATTTGGCATCGAAATGGCAGGCTCTTTGGAAACATTTTGCCACGACGACGGCAGAAGTTGCGACCGCGTTTACGAAACGTATGAATTGTAACGGTCTGTAACTCTCATCGGCTGTGAGTCACTTTACAAACGTTGTTCCTTCACGGAGTCTGCACCGTTTAATTGGTGTGTTGTGAACATTAACGCAGAAGTAAAATTTTACAAGAATCGGTGCAGTCGCAGTTTAAGTAAAACTGTAGTAATTCGGTATTTTTTTTACCCCCTCCTCCTTTCACAACAAGAAATGGAGTTAAGTATTGAAAACAATTAGTAGTATCATAATATTTTCCGACGATTTAACAGTGGTGCAAAGTTATTGAGGAAGTTATAATTATTCATTTAATAATAAAATATCTGGTAATTGATGCCGTTTGAAGCGAAAGTAACAGAAAAAAATGTAAAAATTATTTGAGAATACACACACGTAATAATCTCCGGTGATGCTAAACTCCAATTACGTAAGCTCAAATAAAATTACGTAATGGCTTTTGGTTTACATTTTATGCGCAAGTGTTCACGTGTTTCTAATCGTGTTAACACATTCTCATCGATAGATGCTATATCTACCAAGAACTACATTAATCCAGGTATCAGAAACTACCGTTTGCACGGCTTTACAGCGTTTCTCTCGGAGGATATTTGCAATTCCACAGGCCATACATCAAAGTCAAGCACGTCCAAGTTCTGGCCAATAATCTCGGCGGATAGGTGCAAGTCCCGAGGAACTTCCTATTCGCAGATAGATAGATACCTGTGGCTGAACTGACGATGGGACATTTGCACTGGCCTATCCCCAATTCGGATGTCCCAGTTGCACACTTGGCCAGACATCAGTCCGCTAATCAGCATCGATGAATCGTGTGAGTTAAACTCAACGATTAATAATGGTGATGATGATCTCAGGCATATCACTGGTTTGATTGGGTTCTCTGTATTGAATGATACAGAATTACATTTGCCTATTTTAAAAACTTTTGTTTAATATTATTAAATGACTAAATAATTAAATCAATCCGCCTCGCTTATTAAAGAATTCTCTATCTTCGAAATATATCTATAAAAAAAAAGAAACATTTTACTTGCTTTTTTTTCTTTGCAATGCATAATCGATGAAATTTCTAATTAAAAATTGGCAAACATTGAAAGTATTTTTTCAATATTTTAATACTTTCAGTAACGATAAAACTTAATTCTTTTGAATAAACGAAATATCGTGAAATAATTAACGCAAATATTCATGCTTTTAGTATGAAACTCTCGAAAATATTTCTATTACTAATTAATTAATAATTTTATCTTCTACTGCTTTTTACTTTTTTGTAAAATCTTTATTTGAGACTTGTACTACTAGCTATAAAAAATATTTTACTTTTTGCTTATATTATATATATTCTATTCGTGAAGAAATCATGTTACTGCAAATACATTCGGCTTTATAGATGGTTGTTTTTGTCATGTGATATGTTTCTGTCAATAACAAACACTCCGCATAAATATCACGCATGCGTACGGTCGTCTAGTGTAGATATAAAGATTTATGTCAGTGAGACGCATTTCAAATATTATGAAGGACTTTGAAACGACCAATCGATTTCCGCGACCGGAACCAGAACAAGCGTGTGACAGGACGCGTTTGACGACGACATGATGAAACATGCTTCTGATACGTTGTAAAGCGTGTCAGATTCGACATTCTAAAAAAATTCTGCGCGGAATATTGCATTAGTACAAGAGGATTCAATAAAATTCCAGAAACACTGGACAAGGTACATCTCGCGTGAAATACAAACACGTGTATTTGACAGTTTAAAATAATTTTAAGATTAATGTACATATTGACCTAATAATAAACAATGCTTCTTTTGAATTATAAAGCTGAATTTGTGATCCAATTTCCATTATACGTTATCTTTTCATATGCTGGACAATAATACAAACATTATTGTCTCTAAAAAATAAATTAGATTTTTAAATAAATTCTCTTTGTAAAATATCGCGAAAGATACGTGCATTTTCTGATAGTGGTAAAATACGTGTTGTTGTGCGGTAGTATAAACATTTTTTATACCGATGTCCCATATGTAAGAGGAAGGATTCACATTAGACAGTTTCCTCTCGAACTCCATAAAAGAGTAGGCAGCAGCCAATCGATTCTGTGCACTGGGCGACCATGACAGATGATTAATTGGTCTTACGATAGGTTGTGGATCGGCATACATGTTTAAGGTTCTGGAAAAAAGAAAATTAAAGCTCCCATAAAAATCCGTGCGAAATCGCACTCATGGAAATTCGTTTTCCTCCTTTTGTCTTTTTTCTATCCCTGGACGCGTAAATCATCCGCTCGACGACGCGATAACGCCGTTGCTTTTACACATTGCAGACGCCGTTTCTTTTTGTTTCGTCTGCTTGGTAATACCCTTCGGGAAGCAATTAATTGTAACGACAGTCGTAGATTCTTCGTTAGGAAGCACGTGGATACCATTAACCGTTCGAAATGATGTAATAAGAGCTTCGAGCTTGTCCTGTCGCAACCAAAGTGGTTTGCTTTATTTTGAGAATTTATCAAATATAAAAACACAATATTATGAAACTATCGAATAGATAGAATGCAAAAATGGAACAAGACTTTAAAAGACCATTTTTATTTTATTGTGCAAGTTGTTAAAACGTAAATTTGAATTTGAATTTTTATTTCTTTTTGTTTCTTTCGTGGTTGCTTTCTGATTCTAAAGAGAGGAACAATTTCTTAACTTTTTTATTTTGTACAAAGTTTTTTTAATTTATGTTTTTTAGTTGTTGTCGTTTTTCTAAAAGTTTTCAAATTTTTTCGTAAAGGTAGAGGTGCCATTAATAACAGTAAATTCGAGTA
The DNA here is from genome assembly GCF_001594115.1 of Trachymyrmex septentrionalis. Lineage (NCBI taxonomy): Eukaryota > Metazoa > Arthropoda > Insecta > Hymenoptera > Formicidae > Trachymyrmex > Trachymyrmex septentrionalis. The sequence continues at coordinate 1,227,981 of NW_017305938.1, forward strand.
TCAATATCGGCGACAGCGATATTTAGAAGCTTACGGTGTGTACATATAGAAGAAAAGCGGATCAATTCGCGCAAAAATCGTGTGAGGCATCCGACAGGCGCAACACGTGTTTCGATGCGCTAGGAAAAAGACGGGGAAAAATTGCAACTTGTGTTAAACAAGCATTGAGAGATGAAAATCCGATGAGATAAGAGAATTTCCCCGCGAGCTTCTCAATGACAGCATCGTCGTCTAGCGAGATGTCGCATCGATTTATGGATTTCCCGTCTTATAAATAAGTTACCGGATATCATACGAAATATACAACAGTACAGTGAAACGACAAATTTGCATAAATTTTATTTTCGACAAATATATATATTATAAATATATTATTAATTATAAATATATTAATCGGAGAAATTTTCGTCGTATATTTGATATTATTGATATTTCCTTGCGCTTTAATACGAATCAGAATTTGTCTCCGGATTTATGAGACCTATTCTTTATGTCTGTACAAGAACGTATTGCACGAGTAGCATCAGTCCCCGACGAAGATATGCGTCGTATGATAATTCCGTACGTGACCGCGATTTGCGGAGAGAGATTTAACTCGTCCGTGGAAGCTTGCGTCGGGCACGTTGAAGCGAGACTTTGAATATTCCTCGGATATCGGGATAGCAGGATTTACAGTTTAATGTATGCCAGTCGGTTAAAAAAAAAAAATAAGTAATCTGATGTACTTTTTAGATTTCATATACCTACTTGAAACTTGAAATAAGGAAATGAACAATTGGGAACAATTGGGATTAGTATTCTCATCGGCTTAAAAATGTAAATTGAAAATGGCGACACATTTTAATCCTTTCTTCTGTTATAACTGAATCGTCTAAAATTGTGAGAATTACTACTGCCTCTTTATAGCGACAAAAATCAGTGATCTCTATAAAATACTGGAATGTGCCATCAAGAAGTGGAGGTGCCTCAATTTCTAGACAATGATACTTTGACGCATAGATTATTGTACTGTTTTCTTTGTCAAGGATTCGCTGTTTGGCTAATGTTATTTTACTACCATAAGTAGGAAAAGATCAGAAAGACAAGTTTGTTTTCCTTTTCTCCGATGGATTTAAATTTTCTATAGTTTGGTATAGAAAAGTACGTTCCAGTATATTGTAAAGTTTACTGACAAAAACGCAACGTACCTCATATCACGGGAAAGAACCTGCGCAGTCGATTCCATATCGTCAAAGTAGTGCTCATAAATGTTGATGATGTTATTCTGCAGTATACAGCGTTCCATAGGCTAAGCGAATAAGTTAATAAATTGATCTTCTTAATAAATTAGTCCTCTTATATTGAGCTTTTTACATTAGAGATTCTTTGGGTGCGTTTAGCACACGCGCTATCAGCACTATTGTATCATTCATTTGTATTTACTGTTCTTTTCTGTTCGTTATACGTAAAACAAGAATTGAATGATGCAATAGTGCTAGTAGCATACTTTTTGAAGGCAGTGAAAATAAATATATTTACCTAATTAAAATTACAAATAAGATTTTACACATATTATATTTTTTAAATCATCTTAGATTATCAGTTTTTAACTATGTCCTTAAAACTGCGATAGAATCCTTGTTTTTATATAGAATATAAAAGTCAAGAATTACATTGAAAAGTTAAAAAACGAATGTTGATATCTTACAGGATTTATTTTTTAATTTAATGCGCTTTAAATGATTAGAAGGTATATTTAATAGTATATTTTAAAGTGTCTCACGTTAGTGAGGTTCTTCATCTTCGGCGCCCAATACTCGTCCCTCATTACGCGCCGACGAAATCTCAACACGGCTTCGTCATCCTTCACGTTTATCTCCTTAGGCCAACCGCCCTCCAAGTGTAACATCCCGTTCTCCTTTGTTACTTTACTAACGGTTTGCATCTGACGTAAAAATAAAAAGAGATCACGTAAACTGTGCGCAATAATATAGTTATAAACGGTTTCGCTTCTCCATTTCTAACCGTTTTTTTATTGCACATGTAAAAACCTAACACCGCCAATACTTAACACTTGAGCACCCTTTGAGAAACGCGTCATGGCGTTAAAGTAGTTCACTTAAAGAGGAAACGCGCAGTCGTCCGTTTTCGCTATGTTTTATACTGCAATGTATATTTTCAGCATAGCGCAGTTTACCTGTTCTGTATACGCAAACTCTTATTTGTTACGGAGTTGCATAAACAATTTATGAGGCATTTTAACTTATCGCACATTTATGGCACATGTTGTTAAAAGCATGTTCACAAATATTGATTTTTTATGTTTTTGTAGAATTAAATCTGTTAAATTTAATTTTTTCATTCCGAGAAATATATGGTTTATAATGTAAACTGATGCGAGATACACTCTCTGTGAAGCAATATAATGTTTGAATTAAAACTTTCCGCGAGTTTTATTTCGTGCTCTTCCTGATTCAAAACTCGGATTTTCGTCGTAAATTTTGCATATTTTTCAGAATCGCATGCGATATTTAATTTAAACTGACATTGCTCTAATTCTCTGAAATGTAAACAAAATATTAGGGAAATTGCTGGTCGACGTATTTACATGTGCGACGCACTTATTAATTCTTGAAAATTAAATGCCGCAAACGCTAAACTCGCTGCAGAATTAGTTCGTTCGACGATGACTCAGCAGAGCTATTTTCATAATCCCACACACACAGCTTTCCCTTAAATCCTAGGATATACAAAGTCTCGAATACAGAAACTCATTAGTGTTTAGACGGTGCTTAATTTACGGATAATCATTTATGCAGCTACTGATGATACATCTCAGAAGCATGCAACATCGTGTTAACATAATAATAGACTAATCGATGCTATTTAGATCTTAATCTAATATAATCTCTAACATACACTTGTCCAAAACTTTCAATATTCTTCAAAATTTATCTACGATGTTCTAATATATTTTTTTTTAAATCAGCTTTTATTTTCATTATTACATATTTCTTTGCATATTTATTGTATTTTTCTTTATTACATAATTTGCTTATATTTTTTTTATTAGAAAGAAAATTATATTAAAACTAATAATTATATATGTAAGAATAAAGATTAATAATGACTAAAAATTAAGATAAATAATAATTAAGAATCATACTAATAAACAAGGAAATTGAAACTTCTCGCTGAAACTTTGTGATTCCTTTTAAATCTACAATAATTTAGTTTCTGAAGAATAACGTTTCGCTGAAGAAGATTCCAAATCGAGTCGAAATGACATTTGATGAACTTTGTGTACAATAATTAAATATTAAAATTATTTGAAAGATTGATTGCGCTCTAATTTCTGCGTTCTACTCTTATTAACTTAAATTCTAATTGTTCAATTTTCAAAAATCTGAGGGATTAAAAATACTTTTCCCCTTTTCTATCGTACAATAATTTACCTCGTGAAGAGCTAATTGCTTGGACATCTGTACACCACGGTGGCAATGACTCACGTGGACGTAGTCTCGCATGAGTTTCGAATCCGGTAGGATATTCTCCTGAACGATCGAGTCGGTCCTTCCGAAGAAACATTGCTTACCGAATTGCGACCTTGGCTTGATGTATGCGTACTGGATCAGCATTATTGGAAACCGTTCTCCAGTTTGTGGGACGAACGTAAAACGAGGAAAGGATGATACACTCACGCAAACAGAAACGAGACACCTCCGTTAAACTATTTAGAGGGCGGGCGAAGGAAATCGACGAACGGTGCAGGTTGCACGTTTAAACGCTGATACTAGTGATACTTTTCACGCACGAGCGCCTGAAGTTGGTCGTGATACGCTCGATATAGCGTGAAGGGCCATTAAGGTGATGTTCAGCTTGAAATACGACACGCAAATGAACCATGTCGTTATGCAACGCCTTGATCGAAAGACTGATGCCGTACACGTGCCTTCGTTAACGATGAATGTGAAATTATAAATGTAAATGTGGAAATTATGGAAAAAGTTCGAAAAGTTCGCAATATTTTTGTAAAAATGAATAAGGAAGTTTAATTTAAAGTCTGATTTCATGATCTTGTTTCCTAATAACGAGAGTAATTTTTCTTTTATTTACGGCAAAAAAAAATCTAAGTTTTTCCGGAGAAATTGCATAAAAACGGATCAGTAATCTCCAATGCGGTACGCTTCTTCTTTGGAAACATTTTCTTCTTTGCTTCGTAGATAGAAAACAGATCTCGTGTCTCAGAGGAATCGTTTCGGATTTCAAAATGGATATGCACAGCTAGGCTAGAGCTTGTGAGAAAAACTTGGCGTAATCTCCTACACGGCGTTCTGTTACAGCAGTGCATCCTCTTTGTGCATCCGCGATTTGATTGCGCGTCAATTCGCCGCGCTGGATGCACTCTATGGAATTACGGTACCGGCCGCGCATTCTCGTGCCGCCGGGCCATCACTATGACATTATCCCTTCGTCGAGAGCACTCACAATTTCTGCGGTCCGCAATCCGGCGTCCGCCAATCAACGCTTTCGCGCCATCCGATAAATCGGATGAGCCCGCCACTGCCCGAGCGCTGCACCTAATGAATCAGATTCGATGCGAAGCCACCGGCATTGTGTGATCGATTATCCTGCGTACGTGGCGACACGAATCTGAAACTTGGCGATATCCCAATGCCAGATTCAATTTGCAAATCCCTAATGGTTGCACGCGATCGGGATGGGAGTTTAAGAAATTTCAGCTGCGTATTTAGCTGTTAGCGTTAAAGCTTAATAGCTCTAATAGTATAACTATACTTATAACTATTATTAGAGCTATCAAGCTTACTATTGAATATAGTCAATAGTAATTTTCAGAATCAAGTCCTTCTCTACACGAAGTGTTTCCAAAACTGACGGTAAATGTTTACGATTAATATAGACAGATTCTTTGTAATATTTTAAGACAAAAAAGTTTAGTACAAACATGTCGAGACTACGCTAGTTTTTGAGTGCTTTTTAATTGTAAAATTACTAAACACTTTTACGCACATAGCGACACAAGTTGAGTTCCAATTACCGTAGTTGTCGACACACCATTACACATCCGTACTCAATCCGAGGACTACTAGTCGGCTATGTAAGCCTCTGTTTTCTAGTGACAATTACATGTTACTACTGGCTATAAATAAAGTTGGAGGACGTTGAGTGGCCGGTACTTTTGCTTTTTTTTTATTTAATACAGGCGGAAAAAGCTACAATTAATCTAACTCTATCCGAAATATATCGAAACCACGCACAGCATACACATTGTGTTCCAATTGAATCGTGTACACTTTGTGCATTTCTATGTACATTTGTGTTAAGATATGTTAAGCAATTGAAGAGCAGTCTTTAATGGGAAAAGTTTAAAAATTACGAAGACAAAGCTAGAATTTCGCGCGCTCAGAAATGCACGGTGAAGGCGTTTTCTCAATGTAAAGATGATGATTCCTTAAACTTTATGCCTTTGATAATAATAAAATTCTTTACGCAAACACACACTGATCATTTTGCCATCTCTGAGCGAAATTCTAGTCTCGTAATTTGCTGTTTGATCTATTATAGCCTCGACATTTTTGTATTAGACTTTTTGCTTTAAAATGTTAAAAATATTTGTCTTTAAAATTTATTTATTGGGGCAGTTCTGGGACACCCTATATAGAAAAAATAAATTTAATAATTACGACTTTTTATACTAAAAAAATACTAAATTTTAATAAATGTTTTAACATCAGTTTTTTTTTGTTGTGTAAATATTATTATAAATAAATTATTTACTATAAATAAATATTTATTTACATTAGTACTATTCAAAGAAATATGTATTAAGATTTAATAAATTTTTTTCAATGTATATAGTTTATTATATTTATAAAATTTTATTTAATTTCTATGTTCACAAAGAGTCATCTTGTTTTTACAATAATAATAATAATTTTTACTGCAATTTCCATAAAAAAGCAAATAGTATAATCTTCTATACATCTAGGTAGTGTAAAAAAAAGTATAAAAAATTATTAGTTTGTTATTTATAAATATTTTCGCAGTATGAAATTTTTTACAAAATATTTTTTATTCAAAATATATATTTTCAGAATTGGAGAGCGATTTTATTTTACAAAAAATATTCGTCCAATATATTTTATATACATATAGCTTATAACCAAAAATTATAATAAAAACAGATTGAATAAAAATTATTGCCTGTATATTGACGTAATATCAAGCATCAATACATGTCGGAGATCCAATGAAATTGGTGCAACCACGACAATTTGCGTGGACATAAACTAATGACAATGTTATTAGTTCCTTGAGTTTCTGAACGGAATTCTCCAATCAATATTCTCGTACGAGTTCTCAAATCAGATAATCCGGTGACTGAACCACTCATAATGAATATGATCGATTGAATTGGGACATCGCGTATGTGCGACGACACATATCGAAGATGAACCTGAAACGCGTCGCTAAAGCGATTTAGTCGCGGATTCTAAACCACGGTAGCGGCGTCGCGAATAGAAAGTTCGGAATGGAATTCACACGACCTCGACTGCGATTCTAGAGTTTCCCGAATTTTGGTGGCAATTAGGACCGATGTTCAATGGACGGTCTCCGGCCGGCGGATGGCACGACGAAGTTACGAGAGCGACTGGAAATTAGTTTGGGCGTCGAAATGTGTGAAGTGATAGGAGTGGTGAATTGTGATATTTATATTGTAATTCTATTATAAATCGAATATGTGTACATGCATATGTATGTACGTACCGCATTGTAAATTTAACACGTATGAACATTGCAATATCGATGAAGTTCCTCTTATTGCGTACTTCAATCGTACTTCGTTTATTTAACTTTTACTCAGCAACACGCACACGTTTGATATGTGTTGCGCTAAAATTTCTAGTAAACACAATAGTTTCGAAATTTAAATAAATTTAAATGTGTTCTTTTTGGACCGAGTCTACTTTTTGGCGAGTCTTTGACATGTCATTTTTGCACTTTTTTCATTAATTACATCAAATGATTGACGCAATCATAGTTTTATTTTATCTGATAATATTTTGACATTTCTAAAATGTTACTTCCACCTTAATAAACGAAAAATTGACGGCAGAAAAGCATTGAGGAAAGTAACGAGATCAAAGTCCAACTACAGAAATTCTACCCTGAAGCTTCCAGTGAAAAATGTTGGGAGCTTTCTGGCGGAAGGTAAAGTCACGTTGGAAGTCTTAACTTACACCGAGCAAATGTGTGTTAAAAGAACCGTAAAGATTTAACTCGTACATTTTATACGGAGATAGTACTCTGCAGTCAACCATCTTATATTTATTAAGAAGCTTGGCTTGTGTTTATTGACGAGTAAGCTTTCGAAGAGAGAGCAAATTCAATATTATACAAATACACTTCAAAGCTTTTATGTTTCTCGAGTAAATAATACATCTCTTCTCATCCAGGTGTCCTCAAAGACGATTTCATTGACCGCATTCATTGATGAAAAAAAGAGAATTTTAAAGAAGAGCCTCATAGAGCAAGATTTGTGCAATGCATATTTTGTTTAGAATCTTGACATTTTTGTCACATAAGAAATCGCGAATGACACACGCGTTAAGCGAGTATCTGAGAATTCCACAGAAATTACTGGCGTTACAAACTGTTCCAAATCGCATGATTTCATATCGAAACTTTATAAGAAGAAATAATTCTACAGCTAATGATTTGTTACTTCTGAAACGTAATATTAACAAAGACATAATTGCGCGATTTGAACGAAGGAAGAGTACGCAGTCCAGTGAAAAGGATGACTCGAAACAACGCCACGAATGTATCGGGAATCATCGACAGTCTGCGGAATCCTGTGAAAAACCGCGCGAATGGCGTAGCGATGGTTATCAGATATCGACAGAAAATTATCAAAAGATTCGCGGCGACTTATTGAATCATGACGAATGTTACCAGTCGATTGAATCCAATTCCTCGAATTGCCCGGACAAATCTGTACCATACAACAATCAGCAAGCGTGCGAGTCACCGAAACACGAGTCTTATACATCGAAGCCAGCGACTCGAATAACGTCTGAGAAATGGATTCGCGGAAAACTAGCAACAGAAGGAAAGATTGATTATAAATGCAAGCCGAAGTCGTATATTTATCCGGACAACCGGGAAAAACTGATACATTTTACATCGTCACGAGGCAATTGCAAAGATAAGTCGAAGCAAACTGCATCTTATCCTACGCTATGTTCTAAATCGGAGACTTTGTCTTCCAAAAAAATTACATCGAATGAGAAGAAAGCTTCCCTTGTTAAACATAAAATACCAAAGAAATATCTTACATCAGATTCATACGAGTCTTACAGAATACCCGATCCTCCACCGCCAAGATATCCACATTGGAGTGAAAATCCACCGCCTTACTGCGACTGCTTGAAAAAGACGACTCGTTCATCCCTTGTTAAAGCCTCACCAATGATCTTCATCCCTGACAAGGGACCGCGGAAATCCCGTGCGAAAGACACTGTGTCACTTCCACGGAATATTCATGAGAATTCCAGCAAGAGCCCGAAAGGAAATGAGTGCGATCAAACAGATGCCAAGGCACTTCACTTGCAGAAGAGTGCATCAAAAAAATATACCACGATCTCTTTTGAGGACAAATGCGCTGCTTCTTTGACAATTCCTGCGCCTAACAAAATAATGGAATCTAAAATTCAGCACTTTCCAACGCTGACGAAAGACGGTCGTTGTTGCGTTGTGAAACCTGAAAAAAAATTTGTCACGCCGGACGTCGGCGATTGTAACCCTAACATGGCGAGTTTCAAATATCGATTGAGTAAATGTCCTGACGTTAAGGAAATGTGGGGTATCGGCATTAAACACGAGCCACCTGTTGACGTTAGTGTGCGACAAGAGCAAGGAACTCTTTCGTCCGACTATAAGAAGATAAAGAGATCAGAATCGCGTCGAGAAACTACAAGAAGAAAGAAGAAATTCAAGTCGCGGTTACCGAGGAGCGGATGGACACAACAGAAGTACAAGGTTCGCTTGAAGATTTTCCAGAAAAAAAATAGTCTCGATCCTTGTCTTCCGCGGATCGCCGAATTGATACAACCGCGCGGCGAAAAAATGCGGTCGAAACTGTCAAAGTTTGCTGTGGACGAAGGCGTATCTTTTTCGCAATTGAAAAGCCCGTGTCCACATAATTGTCCATCCAAGATACCGATTACCGAGACGAAGAGTTATCCGACGAAAATGTACGAAAGCAGTTCGATTCGCAATCAATTCCTGGGAAAACTTCCTTGCAAACAGCGTCGCTGAACTTTTGGAAACTACTTTCCGATGTAGAATATTTGAAAATTGTGTTGGCAGATTGAGTCAATATTTATTTTAAGAATATTCAAAATTTACATTTATTCTTTCAATATGTACAAACATAAACTTCAATGCATTGAAAATAAAAGGGAATATGTAAGCGCGAAATAAAGGAGCAGCACTTTAGTAACATTATTTTAATAAAAATAAAAATTTTGGTACAGCTTAGTTATATAGTTATTACAGTAAATTACATACAAAAAAAAGTAGTGCTTGCGCAACTAATATAATTATTTTTATAATTATCTTTAAACAATTATTTAATTTCGCTAAAATGGCAGAGTTTTTGCGATGATAGTAATTTCTGTTACAAAGAACGTTTAAAGTGCCCATTTAATTTATTTTACTTTCTATTTATATTAATAGGAAGTAGTATAACAGCGAATTTTAAGTGAAATATATGCACGAGACATGCTAAGGTGACATTATAAAGGTGTAGAATAGAGACATGCGGAAATGAAAAAATGCAGCTCGCGTGGCCTGAGACGGCTGCAAAAGAAGTCTGTTCGCAGCAGCTGGCCTCTAACTTTTCACGTTTATCATTATCTCACCCTCTCATCGTACACCCTTATTTTTGCACTCGGTGGAACAAACTTGCGCATCAAACGCCGTTGTTTTATGGCCGGTATACATTTTCATTTCTGTCGGGAAATGATATATCTCGTAGCTCTAATAAACGCGACTGAGGATTTAGTGAGCATTTATCTTGTCTACATCGGAAATAATGAGAAAAAATAAAAACGTACGAGTTTGTGTTAATCTAATTCTAATAATTAATTAGGCCTCTCGTGGTAGATTATAGATTTTTGCATCTTCTAATTCATGTTCTCTCGATTTTTTAATAGAAATTTCATAAAATATTAACGCTGTAAAAATGATAATAAGTTAAATACGTTTATTAATTATTGATTAATTTTCATAACTTAACAATAAGAGAAAAAAATGAGAGAGGAAGAGAGAGACAGTTGGGATTAAAATATAATATGTATGTAATCTTCTTATATATTTACGATGTACATTTCTTTAGAATTCTAAATTTGATTTATATATTCTACATTTATATACTTATATATTGTACATATATTTATATACTACAATATTTATATACGCTTACACACACAATTGGTTTTTCTTTCCACATTCATTTAATGAGTTCGTAATACATACAAGCAGCGGATGTTACATCGCTCCAGTGACTCAAAATTGTTACCTATTTAGAGGTACATTAACCTGCACTCGTTTTTCTCCGTCATTGAAATTACACGCGATTAAGGGGTACGGTAAAACAGCGGAAGAACGATCACTGCTTGTAATGTTCACGATTGTTAACTTCTAATTGAACATCAATGAGTAGCTTAAGTCGGTCGTTTTCTCTAACGGACTTGAAATAACGAAAACCACGGTGACATTTCACGGTACTCATACGGAACTATTAACATTGTTACAGATAAATGATGATTGGTTCCACATGGAGCATCGATCCGTGGCGAAGAGGTCGACGGAACCACATCTCGAAATGCACCAAAGGCTAATGAATGACTTCAGAGTACGTCGAGCGGAGCAACAGCGGGCAAAATCGCGTACTAAAAGGGATCTTATAATCAAACGTCCGTCCAATATACTAACCATGCTAAACGATGAGAGGTGGCCTCAGATGTGGTATTTGGTAAGCAATTTTAATCAACAGCAAATAATGTTTACTTATCGGTGCAACCGATAAATAATTTTATCGCATACAATATTCTGTTGTATTACGTTGCACCGATAAATAAACACATATGATTTTAAACAGTTAAAATATCAAAGACAAAAATATAATATTTAAATAGAAAATGTAATAAGTAATTTATATAACTGTACCTTTTTAATACCAAAAAGGCACACACACACACACACACTTATATTTATCAGAAATATATTACAAACTTAGAAAAACGTTTGCAAGTTTACATTTAATTTAACAATAATTTTATACCTTCCATATTATCGATAAACGTAAAAAGTGCAAGAGCGTTTTATGAAACTTTTTTGAAAGAGCAATTAACAAATACAGTATAAATTAAATAATACAATGAAAAATTAAAGAAACTACAAAGTGAGTTCAATCGATATCGAGTTAGAAAGGGCGCCGACGTTTCCATCGTAAATGAAGACTCACGACCGGAAGTAGTACGTCGAAAGTATTGGATAATTTTTCTTTTCAGAATAGAGGAAAGGGGTTAGACATGAACGTACAAGGTGCTTGGGCTGAAGGAATTACAGGAAATGGCGTCGTCGTCACAATTCTTGACGATGGATTAGAAAAAGATCATCCAGATCTTTTTAAAAATTACGTGAGTATATTTAGGTATTTTACTACCTTTTTTTTTAAATTTATTAACCGGATTTAAAAAAAAACTGATTTCTAGCGTGATTATAAAGCAAACATATTTGTAATATTAAAAAGTTCTGTATTTAACTTACGTTTAAAATATTACGAACTGGAGAAGCAGTCAGTTCAAATAAATTGCGTTTTGTAATTTCTTGTGACAGTCCTGGTAATCTTGTGAAGTAGCTTTCTATTTGATTAAATTTACGCGAATAAGTAAAATCGCAAGGGCTTAATATCTACTTAATGTTGCTCGATGAACGAATGTTCGATGAGTAATACGTTTGCGACATACAAAAAAAAAAAAAAAGAAAAGCGAGGAAAAGTTCTAACAGAACATACAATAGAATATGGCGGATGAAGGCATATCACGGACGCACTGGGAGTATCAGCTCTTGAACGCGAATATTGGAAGGGGGTTATCCAGCCCATGTATACGTATACCAAATAGTTATTGATTCACGGATGGTTACATTGAATGAGGCATCTGCGCACGTAGTAGAAAGTAAATCGTATTAATCAATCAATACGCACGCTGCGATGGTGCGCCTTAGAGCGTTGCTCTGATTATGTGAGCTTATATCCCGTCGCATGTATTTCTCATTATGCAGATGATGCACTAATGAAAAGGTATTAAGAAGATATCCGGATGTGCGTGATCAGGGATTAAAACATAATACTTCGTTGCTCTAACGACAATAACGTCTAATTATTATAATATCTCTACAAATATTATCTATTCGAAAGATTTTTCTACATTAAAAAAAAACAGAAATTTATTTCGCTTATAACAATTTTTAACGTATGT
>NW_017305938.1:1240631-1250017 GCF_001594115.1 Trachymyrmex septentrionalis
GTTACAAATATTATCTATTCGAAAGATTTTTCTACATTAAAAAAAAAACAGAAATTTATTTCGCTTATAACAATTTTTAACGTATGTAATTTGTGTCTCTTATTTGTCCTGCGGTTATCTAGGTATGCACGCGTTATATTTTTATTCAGTAAATATTCTACTTGTATATGTATACAAATCTTCGTTCCTCGCAATGAGAAAGCGGTGAACAGGATTCATGAAACGTGTGAATTTTAATTAATGCCATTCTCGGTTTCTGTTGTAGGATCCTCAGGCTAGTTACGACGTCAACAATCACGATGAAGATCCCATGCCGAGGTACGATCTCGTAGATAGCAATCGACACGGCACCAGGTGTGCCGGAGAGGTCGCAGCCACTGCCAACAATTCTCTTTGCGCTGTAGGTGTTGCTTTTGGAGCTGGCGTAGGTGGTACGTATTTTCTTTGAAAAGGATTATTTAATGTTTCGATGCACTTTAAGAATCAAAGAGACTTTATGTACATTTTTCAGAACTTTTTTATAGGCATAATTTAAGAGCTTCTGACGAGCTATGAAAATTTTTATTTCAATCCGTGTTTTATCTCAATCTTGAATTGGACGCGAATAATGTTAAATTTTAATTGCTGTTTTAATAAGGGCTTATTGCGCAAAAGTTCGAGACAAAAATTCGAGTAAGATAAAAATAAGGTATAAAAAATTTTTAACAAACAAAAAGGAAGGTAGAATATTTAAGATATATTAAATCGTCGAAAATGACAGTTTAATTCCGAGCAATCACTTAAATCTATTTACAGTTCTGCTTCCAATTAACAGCAGCGAAGTCAGTGTCGAAACTCGCGTTACTGTGAACAACACGTGTTTATAAGCAGAATTGATATCGCGAAGTCGCATCATTTTCGAATTAGAATTGGGATTGGCAATAGCCTATTACGTGCATTACATTCGGAACTGATTCAAATCGGTGCGCGGTGCCCAATTTCGACCTTGTAAATTGGAATTCTCTATTCCACGTACCATCATAATTATGTAGGATAATTAACTCAAACGAGGAATCTATGTTGTTTAACAGTTTCAAAATTCCTTATATATATATATGTGTGTGTATGTATATGTATTGTATATATATGAATACATTCTCAGAAAGCTGGAATTAAAGATTTGTATAGAATATTTTTATATACGTGCGAAAATTCCATTATTTACGAATATAATATGCTATCATAATGCTATATAATGTTAATCATTAATGCAAGTATATATATATATATATATATATATTTGTTTATATAGTATATATAGTAATTGAAATTGAATTATTCAAGCATTAAAGATCTTTAACCGTTACAGCCATTACTTCTATTGCTTTTTGTTGAATTTTCAAATGTACGGTCCAGTAAAATTCTTATTGTGAATGGTTAACATTTTATGATAATTTTTTTTAAACAGGTGTTCGAATGCTGGATGGTGACGTAACAGATGCCGTCGAAGCAAGATCTTTGAGCCTTAATCCTCAACACATCGATATTTATAGCGCCTCGTGGGGACCGGATGATGATGGCAAGACTGTAGACGGTCCTGGTGAACTGGCCACCAGAGCTTTCATAGAGGGAATTACTAAAGTGAGTGTTTGCTATAGAAAAAATTATTACTATTTATACTTTGCATGTAACTTATATATAATTTTATCCAGAAAAATAATTTTATCCAGAAAATAAATATAATTGTATTAAAGTAATAAATTTGACAAATCATAAAAAAATTCTAAGATTTCTCAAATTTATTACTTTAATACAATTATATTTATTTTCGGTATTCTTAAATTTTAAAATAAAAATACAAAAGTTGGATAAAACGAATTACGTTCATATTTATTTTAATTTAGTTTTGGTAGTTGGAATGGCAATATTTTCTGCTAGAAAAATAGATATATTCAAAAAATTATTTTAAGATCGAAATACTTTGTACAGCTTTTCAACAGCAGCTTTCTTGGTAAATATTATATAAACTCCGTTTGCCTAATCGAGAGATTATTTATCAAGGATACTCGTAATAATAATAATCTTAATTGTCATATCTTTTTCATTATTATGTTACGAATAAGTTGAAAGGAAGTATGTCGCATGTCCTGAAGCTGCAGACTTCGACGTAGCAGCGTAATCCACTTAGAACTGCAATTTTCTTCGCTATAATTTCCCGCGCTATGACAAGATAAATGCAATTAGCTGCAAGGTACCTCCGTACGACATGGAAGCTTCTAGTTTGCTTTAAGACACTTCCTTACTTTCAAGTGTCAAGCAGAGGATTTTAAAGCTTTGCATTACAACGCTTATGCTTTGTTAATATGTTGCACAAAGAACATTCACTACAGTATTTAAACATATTAAAATATTCCAGTTATACAGAAACTCTTGGTATTGTTCAGATAATTGATATTTTTTTAATGAAAAATTGAAGAGAATTATAATTAAAGATCTTCTTATAGACATAAAAAATTCTTAGAAAAGTAGAATATTTGTGACAATAATACCAATTGATAAATTATTTGATATAACGTTGTAGTATTGAAATAATGATGCGAAAAGATGTTCGTAGTAAATTGAAGCTCGTTACTTTCCGATTTTCCTACGGATTGGAATTTCATCTGTAATTAATTCCGTCAATCTCAATTTTTATTTGAGAATGAAAAGGGAATTTAATAGCTATCCTGATTAAAGTTGACAAACTCCAAGTTCAATTATCGCTTTCCTGATTTCTTACATCTTGCGCCAAAGAAATACATTTAACTCGCTAATGCTTTTCTTTGTAGAACTAAATAGACAAGAAGTTGCTTTAAGTGCTATAACTATTACAGATTTTTCGCTCAATAAGCATAGAGAAAATTTTGACATTCGTTTTTCGATTATAATACAATTACACAGCGAATAGTTTAAATTGTAATTTTTAATATTATATTGAGTATTCTTCTTAATGATGTATGTATTTTATATATATTTTCTATATACATTTTGGTGTCGAAAACGTTATATCTTTTTGAATAATTACGCCAAGATTGCCTTCATTTTCCATTTTGTGATTGAAAATTCAGAGATAATTTATTTTCACATAAAAACTGAGGAACCAGTTTAAATTGAATTTTCTTATTTTTAAGATCGATTATTTTAATAAGTTTTTAAAAATATTATTGCGTATACGCAAAATATATACTTATATCTGTATCGAATTTCCATATACTTTTATCTGATATTTTATCTGTTTCGAATTTCCTTTTCGAAGGCAAAATTCGCTCGTTCGTCATTAATGCCGGTTTGTACATTCAAAACAACGTCCGAACAACGTCCCGAGATGAAATGAAATTCGCACAAATGTATCACGGAGAAGCATTCCCTAAAATCTTCCGAGTTTCAGTAGCGACAATGGCCATTGTCATCTCGATGTATACGCCTCGGCTCTTCGATCGCGTTTGCAGCGTTCCTTTATCGCGATGGCGAACTTTAGTATTGAGTGGGCCCCTACTTCAAGTAACGATCATTAAAGCGCAGATATCTAACATTAAAACGGAGCCATCAGATGCTGTCGAGAAACTTCGGTAAAGATTCTCCGTATAGCCCATTTCTATTATCAATATTCACACGATCTCTTTATTTTAAGATATAATTGTAATCAGTAATTCCAAATATCAAAGTTTTTTTTTAATTTGAGTCACTTTCGAACTGTTGCTGGTTATTACAAGATTTTAATTTAATACTGGATACTATTGTTTAATTGATTCAATTTGCATTACACTATGCTACAACAATTTTATATCTTGACTCATATTACAAACAAAAAAACTAACATGATTATCACTGTTAAATTGGGGGATTTAGTTTTGAATATTTTGACTGTTATGTATTTCTTTGGACATAGTGTGGCAAAGCTATCTCAACTTATAATCTTTGAAGAAGACGGATGATAATATAATTTTATAGAATAATTATTGTCACCTCACATCGATATGTTAGACTCTGTAGAATTTAATATTTTTATTTTATTTTTATTTTTATTTATATTTATATTGTACTGAAGAAGATTCTGTGAGTTGGCGAAATTTACATTTATGTATTAATTATAATTAAATTATCATTATTTAAACATCTTGTTTACTTGATTATTGATTATTATCAAGAGTTTTGTATTTCTTTTTAATCTTTTCGTAATCGAAATTATATTTCCCGCGAAATTTATTTGAAAATAAAAACACATGATGACTTCTTTAAGTAGCTTAAAAAGTATACAAATTACATAATTATGACTCATTAAAAGCGCTCTGTTAACGTACTGGCATCTTATAGCATTAAAATATTGACTGTTTAAAGTTACAAAAGTGCCGAAAGGTACAATGTGTTATTAATGTTTTCGGATTGCTACACACTACGTTGATCAAAGTTTGTAATCAACGATTGACTTTCTTCGATATCGACAAAATTGTTGATGGAACGATGACAGATGTAATTCGATTAGCGAGAATGGGAAGAACTTCTTCAGTTAGACCTGGTTTAATAGACTCGCTTGAGAGGTCAGCCCTCAGAAAGTTTCTAATTGGGTGCTTTTAAGCGATCGGCTTGAGCTGCGCTAACACGTATTACCATTTTAAACTCACTGCCAGCGCCGTAACTATTTATAAATCATATGCAAATGTCAGTAAGGTTGATACAAAGTTCGTTGAAATATATGATAATCTATCGAGTTGAAACATATACATATTGTACATTGCACAAGAAATAGTATACAGGTGCATTTTCGTCAAAACTTATAAAACATGCGCGTAATAATCTAGGCAATATATGTATATAAATTGCCATGTATAAATCTATTTACATTTAAAGTAAAGTATGATAAAAAAAAATTGCGAAAACTGAAAAGAGCAAGCGGAAAATCTCATTGAATAAGCAAGGAATTATTATATAATTCTATCGCTTAAAAACCATAATTAAAACCAATAATATTAAATAAATTTCTGAAATTGGTATAAAATGCATATTACTCGCAAATTAAAAATAAAATTATAATTATTGCTTCAAGTTTTTCTTTGTTTTTTAAAATTATACGAAAACATTCTCGTGTATTGTAGATATGACCTATATTCGGTGAATGTTTGTAAATAGGATCAATGAGTAATGAAATGAGTAACGCTTAAATCATTTGTAGGTAGCAAATTAAATGTCATTACACCGTCAAAATTATTTTTATCTTTTGATATCTTTTTTTTTGCACAATAGAATTAAAAATCAACATCTTTTATTTTCCGGAACTAATTTTTGTTTATACACAACAAAACATTTTATGGCTAAAAACGAAATTAAATAGAAAAAAATTTGAAAATCGAGAATATCTTTTATATTTTTAAACTTTAATTTCGTTAATTTAAAATTAAATTTATATATATATACAAATAATTTATATTGCATTATTATAAATGTGTATGAACTTTTATATAACATTAGATCGTTTAGTAATTGTACATTTATTAACCCATAAATGCTACATGTCAAAAAATCACATAAATGTCACACGGGGTTAATTGGACCCCAGCGTGAAAAAGTATATATTATTCCTAAAGTTTTTAATATTTTTTTTTGAAAATTTGTTTGGATACACACTCTTTTAAAAGAAGATGTAATTTTTTGCAGTTATGGTGAAATTTTACTGTAAAAACACTAAAAAATTAGTTAAAATATATGAAGGATACTCTTTTTAAACAAATAAACTGTATATATTTTTTTAATTTTTAATATTTTTCGTTAAAAATTTAGGATTGTACTTCTGAGATAGTATTTTCTAAAATAAAATTAAGTACGACACGGAATATTCTAAAAAAGGTATTTATTTTGCGAAATGAATAGGGAAATTTTAGAGAAAGAAAAAACACAATTAACGATTTATTTGATCTAATATTTGGTAACAAAGTTATGAAAAAAGTATTTTTGGGCACATAATTACAAAAGTAAAAATATTACAAAAAGTACAAAAACATATAAACATTAATTCTATCATTTTTAATGCAAAGCGCCACTACGGTCTGAATGTTAAGATGAACTACTATATACATATATTCATTTAAATAAATTAATTTCAGAAATGATAATTGCATGCCGATATGGTTGTCGGACTTTTAACGCAATCAATCTGAAATATTAATAATCTCTCCAAATTTCTCAAATCTTAAAAACCTGTAATAAACTTATTTGCTTCGTATTTAAAGTAATGTATTTAACATAAACGGTCTTATTTCCAATCATACTAATTAATTTTATTTTAGTTCAGAACATTCGACGCAAAAGTAAACGCGGTGTTTATCGCATATCGGCTTGTGGTACGAAGACAAATTAGGAATGCACCGGATACCCGGATAGGGTTGAATTTGATATCATTAAATTATTAATTTTTTTCTTTCTTATGCAAATGTTCTAGAAACAACTATGCATATTTATGATGCTGCAATATGTTATACATTGTTGCAAAATTACAATCTTTTTTTCTAAAGGATTTTTTTTTTGGAAGCCACTTTCTCCGAATCCGGTCGGGTATCCGGAAAATGGATATCCAACTCGAAGAAATCGCCTTCTCGGATATTCGATCGGATACCGGATATTTGATGTTACATTCGGTCCGAATATCCGATATCCGGTATCCGGTAATTTTAAGATCCGGTACATCTCTACAAATTATACTCCATCTAATTATTCGTGAAAAAGTTATAATTACAACACTAAGAAAATTTTGTAGCGCGCACAGTAATATTTACAATTTAAAATGATGAAATTTACACAAAAACGTGAATAAAAAATTGCTTCGATTTTCACTTTCCACAACGTAAATGACACACTGAGGTATTTTGTACCCCGCCTCGAAATGCGTCGTCCTGCTCGGCTGTTATATACAGACCGACTTGCCGCAAACTTTTCAACTGGTAGTTGGGGATCTAAACTAACGGTAGATAAAGCCAGAAATTCGATTTACAGCAGGATTATAAAATAAATATACGATTGAAACAGTCTTGTGGTCTTTTGAACCCCCAGTGGCATTTAAGGGTTAAATATTTACTTTTTAAATTATGATTTGCTTTTAGAGACGTTATAATTGAAATCTATATGTAATATGATATTTTAAAAAATTATTAGATATAACATATTACAAGATATAATATGATATAATGGAAATTCGTGTAATATTATTATGTCAATAATACTACAATATAAAAATATTTTTTTATATATAACAGTATTTTTATATCTTTAAATAATAGTTTATTTTAAAAGATGTAATAAGTTTACTTCATATCAACCAAAATGGATATAATACTAATATTCCAAGCAAGTTGTTCCAACAACTATTTAGCTTTGCGCATCGTTATATACATATATCTAACTGACTTCTCTTTGTATCATATTATATATACACTAGCTTATAATCAACAAAGGTATGTATGGACGTTCAGAGCTTCTCTTTGGGGTCTGTTATCAAATTTGGTAATCTCACCCTTTATAGCCGACAGAAGTGTAACTATAGAATACAGTACATATCCAATAGAATTGCGTGAGATATATGCATGTGTGAGTTATCATTAAATTAACTCATATACATCTTGATCTTTTATGTTTGCAATTTTATTTGATTACATTGAATCGGATAGAACAATATATTTTTTTAGTGAATAGATCGAATAGAGAATGAGATATTTTTATAACGTTAATTTACCTTATCTTAATTTTTTATAACCTGCATTTAGAAATTTAAAATATTAATTTGGTATAAATGGAATTATATAATAATAATAATTTCAATATACAATTATAAATCGACATTTCAATATAATCAGTTAACAATTGTTATACAGATTGAATTTAGCTGTCTGATACACAGTCAGGCGGATACCTTATCACTTTACGATCAAATAGCTTTACTGATCAAAGGCTCGAACACTATATTGCTGAATTAGTTAACGTCGAACCTCAAAGAGAGTTCAGAGTTCGTGGTCACGCCTAGTGTACCTTAGTACCGGACGGCTGGTCTTATCACGAGATAGTTGAATCTACACACCTACAGGCTTGATAAAAAATGTATCTATTATAAAACTAGGTAAAATACCTCACAATATACCGCAAGAAGTATCACACAGACTCTGATGTATTTACAAAAAAAAAATTCGTGATTTAACGCGATGATAAAATCTGCATATATAATGAGATAGCGAATCGATATTTGAACTGCAGAGTCTACTGCAATTGTTCGCAATGGTGATTAACTTGAAATTAATTTCTTGAAAAATTCTTAGAATCTACTCCAAGTAACCAGGCACGCATTATATGAATCAATCATCCCTTTGCATGTGATCTTACCAAAGATTAGAAACTCAATTGTCAAAATTCTCCTTTTAATCTTTGAATGGGGTTGCGTACAAAATATAGGAGCGTTTCTCGTTATGAGAGCTTAAGGCACACAATTCAGCCTCGATCTTACGGAGACCATTAACGCTAAACACTCATCGACTTCCCAACAATGGTTTCACTCCGCATCATCTACTATTGTGTGTCTACGAGCGCACAGAAAGCAGCTTTAACATGCAAAATGTCTCAAACTTCTAAAGCGCCTTAAGCGTTTTGAACATCTTAAAGTCAAGTACCAGTAAAAAGTCAACCGCGTCTAGAATATTATCCGAAGTAGTAAATCCAGATTCCAAGTAGAGAACAAAAGTGTTGAGAAACTATTGAAAAAACGTTTTTCAGTGATATTGAGTAACGTTATAAGTGTCCATATAGGAAACGTTAAAAATAACGATTAATTGAAACCACTATATAAAATCATTTTAAAACATTTTTTTACCCCAGTAAAATATTTTTTTATATAGAATTAATTCAATTTTATTGCTAAAATAAATTTTATTAATTAATATCACACATTCCTAAATACACATGACAAAATAATAATAAAAAAAAGTATATTCGGGGAAGGAAATTTTCGACTTTACGGCTGTTTCTCCAAACGGTTTCATCCATCCGTGTGTTACTTAACTTCTATGATCGTACGAGAATTAAAGTAATTTTAAACGGTTTTAAAACAAAGAGATAACCATTCTTAAACATTTTATAAATGTTTGCTGATCTTTAGTTTAAAGTACAAATACTTGTTCAATCTCGCCGTTTTAGTATTTGCGGCTGCCTGAATTTGCTTAAGCGTGTATTTTATGATAGTCTTCTAAATATTATATTTCTAGATATGATTGTTTTAAATATTTTAACAAACTGAATAATTATGTACATAATACATACATATATATAGCAGCTTTTTTCATTAGTAAGTGAATTAAAAGAACTTTACTCCAACATCGTTAGGGTCGCAACGGTAA
>NW_017305938.1:1250117-1269330 GCF_001594115.1 Trachymyrmex septentrionalis
ATTTCTAGATTGTTTTAAATATTTTAACAAACTGAATTATTATGTACATAATACATACATATATATAGCAGCTTTTTTCATTAGTAAGTGAATTAAAAGAACTTTACTCCAACATCGTTAGGGTCGCAACGGTAAGGGTTCGATCTTCGTGTGGGCGTCCGGAAACGGCGGCCGGGACCATGATAACTGCAATTGTGACGGCTATACCAATAGTATCTGGACGCTGTCGATCAGTAGTGCGACAGAGAACGGTCTTGTGCCTTGGTATAGCGAGGCGTGCTCGTCCACTCTCGCCACCACATACAGCTCGGGTTCTACCGGTGAGAAGCAAGTCGTCACTACGGATCTACATCATCACTGTACCAGTAGCCATACCGGCACCTCCGCATCGGCGCCGCTAGCAGCTGGCATTTGTGCCCTTGCTCTGGAAGCAAACAGAGATCTTACCTGGAGGGATATGCAACACATCGTAGTCAGGACAGCTAAACCTGCGAACCTGCAAGCACCGGATTGGGTAGTCAACGGCGTCGGTAGAAATGGTGAATAATCATCAATTTATTCTTGATAGAGAGAAAACATTTCTTGAAGATTAAACGCGCATGATTTTTTTGAAAGAGAAATTAGTTATTGGTTAGATAATAAAATGGAATCACAAAAGTTTTAATTTTTTACCGAGTAAATATAAGAATATTATAATTGATTAATATTTATTGTTTCTATCAGAATATTTTAACGAATCTGTCAGATTTATTTACTGAATAAATATAGAATTCTAATCTAGATAATAAAATTTATTAATAAAGAAATCAGATAAAAATTGTTTCATTGTTGCAATCCGATTTCTGTTTAACAGTGAGCCACAGCTTCGGTTACGGGCTGATGGACGCCACTGCCATGGTACGCTTAGCGAGAAGATGGAGAACCGTCCCGGAGCAACACAGATGCGAAGTATCGGCGCCACATACAGGCAGGTAAGTGCCCCGAAGTTATGCTTGAAAGTTATTCTATTAAATAAATAATAAGAATTTCTAAAGTTCTATTTTCAAGGCAAAACCTTGAATAAAAGAAAATTTATTATTAATACACGAAGAGGAAAAAAGCGACATACAAAGAATTATTTATACTAAGAATCATCGGCTTTAAAAAAAATGCTCGAAAGTGAGAGAAATTGGAATTTGATTCGACCATATAGATACGTACTATAGATCGCTATCTGTCCCTTGAAACGAACGAACATGTCTCTCGCAGATTACAGATTCGTCCAAGCATGTCGGAGCTACCATCAAGCGGACTTTACTTGTATGAAATTGCACTGGAAATCACGTGTAATGCGTCATTTACATTGTCAAGGGTTGTAACGAATGAGAACAAATTGCACGTTGTGTTGAACGAGCGTTTACATAATATAAAATGTAATCATTTTGAAGCTACACTCCTCTAAAGCCATTAAACATAAAAACCGTAGTCAAAATTCTATATACATAATAATCCTGAAAATTTTGTGCTCTTAATGAAAGAGCAATAAAGAATTATTAATGCGATGTAATATTTGTTATTTTAGAATAATATTTAATGTTTGAAAACGAATGTACAATTGTGTTCTTTTTATCCTACTCTTCAGAAAAAATGTTATTGATGTTTTATATATTATTCTTTTATACACATATTAATATGCTAACATTAAAAGAAACTATTTTCATTAAAAAATATAAAATAAAATAACAATATCAAGTTATATTTTACTATAAAAATATCAATAAGTTACTACTAAAGGCGCTTTCGAGAAGTAGCACAGCTCGGAGATTATAAAAGTATTTAACAAGTAATGCGCAATTGACCGAATTGCTCGAGCAATGATTTAAACAACAAATGGGTATATCCACTTAAAAATATCTGCAATAAAATTGTATGCGCATGGCTTGACACTTAACCCGATTTTTTCGTATACTTTCTAGGACAATACCACCAAAGAGCCAATTGGTCCTCGACTTACATGTCAAGGATTGCAGCGGCGTTAATTTCCTCGAGCATGTTCAGGTAAGTTGAGCATGTCATTCAAGTGACATTGCTAATTAGCGGATTTCATGTCGGCTATGAGAAGTACAAACTCGGACTACATTTCGAGAACAAAATGTTTCGCCAGCTGACGTTGAAGTGATAGAATTTTATTTACTTTTCATTTGAATAAACTAATTGTTTGTCGTCATCATTTTATACTGTCTATGGAAAACTAAGACAAACTGTAATTTATGCTAAATAGTTATTTAATCCTCAGGAAATTAACTTAAAGTGCATTAATGACTGCTTCTGCCGGCGAAATGTAATTACTAGATCCGGTTCAAATCTCGTGTTGAAGAAACTAAATGAATTAAGTTAATTACTCTTATAAAATTATTAGTTACACAGCGCGAAATTATCTCGTAAAAAATCTACATAAATTCCCATTTATTTATTTCTTTTTTTGGATTATTTCACTAGCAGAATTATACATTATTACAATTATTAAAGAGTTATTAATAAAATGTCACAAAGTTATTACATACATAAAGTTATTAATAAAATATTATGACACACCAATTTGAAAGTTTTAATTTATTTGCACAAAGATGTGTGTAGACAATCGTAAATGTTAGCAGTGAAAAATATACATGATTGGTGATAATGGCATAATAATACGCTTGTCGCAGGCGAAAGTATCGCTGATGGCAGTGAGACGAGGAGATCTTCAGATACAACTAACGTCTCCTCAAGGCACGAAGAGCACTCTTCTCGCTAAAAGGCCGCACGACATCTCGAAGGCCGGTTTCAGCCAATGGCCATTCATGTCAGTGCACACTTGGGGAGAGAGGCCGCACGGCACCTGGAAATTAGAAATTCACAATGAGGGTCGATACCTCGGTAAGTGGATTACATCTTCGCGTTATTGCATAATCAATGAAGAATGTTTGATTAACAATCGTTTGATGAACGATGTAGTTAATTGGATCAATAATTGAGACTGTATTTAATATGCCATAATTTTTCATCGCTATAACTCTAGTTACCAATTAAATTACTTTATTAAATTATTTAATTACATGAAACTAATCCACTCAATTGTCATTAAATTATTTAGCTTGAAGTAATTTCTAATGAAATAAATATTAATTAAAATTAGACTCTTAACATTAGAAAAACTGCATTCGCCATCTTAACATAACTTTTTTAATTTATAACAAAATCTGAAAACCGTTTTAAATTAATCAGACTTATGCAATTTTCCAATACAAAAAATTATGCATTTTCCAGTATAAAAATGTCAAATCTGAATCCTTTTATAGAATCCTTATAGAAAGATTAATTTTGCTAATTAGATTATTCTTGACGAAATGACTAATCAAATTAGTCGATAAATACACATTTTAAGAACATTTAATATACTGAATAATATTAAATTTTCATTAACCTCTTTCTAATTTTTTTAAATAGGATTTCTTTCAATTGTTATTTTAAATATATGGAATACATTTAACTGGCATTTGTTCAAAGACCATTACGCGAAATCTTAGACTTAAACGTCAAAGACAAAGCGCTTTGTAGATTATACCGGCATTAGCTCCTGCATTCGAAGATGTCCTTCGGTCGATTTAAATTTCAAATAGAATTCTACCTTGTTCGCCGTAACAATAGTTTCCAAGCGTCTTAGCAACGCCTTCATAAGGTCACGGTTACCAAGTTCCCTGTCAGTTGCATCTTCCAGCCGAAAATGCTCGCAAGAAATTCGCTGGCATTAACATCTATTTCTGACTTGCACGGGAAAAAATATTGTATACAAGAAATTTAATTTAAAACGAGAGTTACAATTATCCGTGATATTCTCGCGATTTTCATTACTCCTCGAACAATTGTAAACCAACAATTGTATGACAAAGGATTAACCGATTCATACGCGTGACATCCGGACGGAATGGCTCAGACATGTCTAGCATTGCACGCGCATCCTGCGATCCGATGCCGAGTTGGTGTTCAGCTCCGCAAGATCCTTCGGGATCCACCGCATTCTCATAGCCTCCTGTCTGGGACGCAACCGAGAGAGCTCTTATATAAGACCCATTTGCGTGCGATCATCTAAGAAGCTGCATTATCCCCCCCCCCCCCAGAGACGGATAATTGCCAGATTCGAGCTGCGGAGTCCTCTCGCAAGCCATCCTACTTATCCTTAACGGCAAATAGCAGCGAGGTCGTGGAGCAACGAAAGCAGCCGATGCAAGCGTTAAGCCACTTTGAACTGCTTCCGTGTCGGCTCATCAAGGCCGATGGCTACGTAAACTTCCTTACGTGCTTATGCATCGTCGACCTATATCGCTGTAGAGCACATTCACATTCATTATAGCGAATTGTATGCTAGAGACGCGAGGGTCGCAGGAATATTCGAGACACTGTTGAACTATGTACCCAGTGTTTATACTGTCACAAGTATTCCGTGGACGTATCTTGCGAACCCTGAATGTAAAGCTGCTGTGCTATCGAACAGGGATTTCTAAGAGGGATAATTCTCTGACGTTCTCGTTAACTTCCTCTTAAAGGAAGCTGCTTTAAGAGGAAGTTAGTGAGAAGGCCCGTTGAGGATCACGCGTATTACAACTCCATCGAACTTCTGACCAACATCTAACCTTTCAACCTTGATTAATTTTTGACATACTGTATTATTATTTACTGCGTCGTTCACAACGCGCCAGTAAGCATCGCATTGTATTCCTGTCTCTCTTTAACCATGACATCCGCTTTCTTTTCGCTGCATTCACGGACGCATACCGGATCAGGACGCGCTACTCTGCACGAATGGGCGTTGATTTTCTACGGTACCGCAACGCTGCCCGATCGGACCGAGTACGCTCTTTACAATCCGGCCGGTATGAGTATACCCAGACGACCGTTCGTCAAGCCACGCGAGACCATCCCGAAGAACCAGAACACCCTGGCGAAAGGCAAGCAGACGCAGCACAAATCCGACAAGTCCGGCAGTATGAGCCCGCCCTACGTGATGAACGCTCAGATTCAGTCCCAGAGGAAGGGCAAGGCCCGCGGTCAGTACAAGAACGGCAAGTCGGCCAATCGGCCGAATCCCAAACCCACCGTTCAGACTCTTCGGGGTCTCACCGGAATCAATAGAGGGTCCAACAACGTAGCCGGTGACGTGCGTTTGATCACGTCGAGACCACGTGGGAGAAGTACACCCAGCCCTGTTACCAGCACCGTGACTCAGGCCGTTGCGACAACAAAAGCGCAGACAACCACCGCGACAAGTAAACAGATTATTACACAGAAGATCATCGACGTGGTTACGGCATCGCCTCTTCAGCGGGGACTGATCTTGTTGGAACCACCGGCAAAGGCGGCCACTAACAAAGTCCCGGCGGTATTTCAACAGTATCCCAAGATCCAACAGCTTTATCCAGTTTACGGTGGAGCTCGCGGTACCGGCCAGCATGCCACAAGGGCCAAAGGACTCGACCTGCTGCAGGACGAGCAATTTGACCCAAGGAATCTGCAACTGGACAAGGGTACCTAACGAATGAGAAACGGCGAATGTGTCGGTTGCTTAATGGCAACGATCGGAAGGTATTATATTTGCGTGAAAGTATCATTAGATTGTTACAAAGTCGAGATTAATTTAATTGAATTACTTTAATTGAATTAAATTAATTATTGAAGTAAAATCCGCAGCAGAAAATAGAATTTGAATTTGATTTTAATTAAAAAAAATTAAAAGTAGAAATAAAATCTATTTAATTGTGCAATAAAAATACGAACATTTTCCCGTTGATGACTACTTCATACAATTAGTTAGGAGATATTGTTGTCATTTTAAAGTAACATAAGTAAAAAGTACGTTTTACATACTCGATAATCGAATTAAAAAAGAATAAATATCAGTATCTATCTACATAATTAAATTATATAATCATTTGCATTATTTGCTTGATTAAAATGTCTACAAAAAAATGTAGTGTCGCGCATACAGATAATCGCGGTGACTAATAACGTCAATCTATCTGCTCTATTGTGTTCCGCCAACGGCGGTATTTTAAACCGCGGGACAACAAAGAAGGTCGTTTCGCACAGCTTCCGATCGTTTCCCATTCACTTCCACGCATCCGCTCGCGCACCCACGTGAAGTGTGGAAAGTAGAGATGCATCGTGCGCAAAGCCCCGAAGATTAAACGGATCCGCTGGAATTTGGTTTTCGTATTTTCTCTTTTGTGTTAGCTGTTTCGCTGATTGCGACCACACCGTAATCACCGTTACTTTTGTTTGTGTACATAGATACATTATTCCTGGCTATTAATATGCAACACTGTAGACAAGCTTATTTCCCATTATTCGTGTCTTTTTTTTATTTAAATTTAGAAGTAATTTTACGTGATTCTTATATAACATATCTTTTATTGTAAGTATGATGGAACTCTCTTTTGCATAATGTTCTCTTTTTTGAAATGAGAGTTCCCGATGTTTTCTGCAAAACTTTATTTTGTCTGTGACATTTTTATCGGAATGTTTTATACAAAATATCTTGTATGATATTTCATGTAAAGTATTATCTCTAGTTCTTGTTAGATGGATCTAGAATCTAGATAATGCTGTAAGTAAAATTGTAGTGAATAAATTATATATTTGCACGATTAATGTATGCACGAATAAAAATATATATTATACAAATATTTTTTTATTTTAAACAAATTTTGCTTGTATTACTGCACTTAATAGTTTTTACGTGCTGAGAGAACTGCCAGCTTTTTGTGTAGTTACTTATAAATTATTTACAAACTCTATTTAAGAAAATTGTTCGATGTACTATGTTTTTATATTTTATAAAATATCTATACTTATACCGACTATTTGCCATATAAACTATTTGCCATCGCATCCACCGAACTTTCAGGAAGCTCCTTTAAGTAAGTATATTTCGATATTTTGGATTGTCTTGTCGCTCTTTGTGTCAAGTGTCGGATTTTTCATCATATTGACGCTTTCTGCGTCGCTTTCCTTCCTGTTGTTACACTCGAAGCCTCTTGCGTAAACGGCAGGCTCGATAATAGGAAAACTTATCGAGGGCGCTATGGCCTTCAATCACAAAACTTTCAATGACTTAGTTATCGATGAGCTTCATATGCAGCCTCGACCGCATCAGTATGCGACGGTTATCTAATATATTGCCGGCATGTATCGCCTTGTATCCTATTATTTTCATACTCCATATGCAGACCATTGTCTTCTGCAAGAGAAAATTGTGCATTCCGCTCGCGAGAGATATATACGATATAATATGAGTTAATAATTATTTTAGATATTCCATTTTTATATTTGTTTCTCTATTTATCATTAAAAAATAATTGAGAGATACGATAACACATTAAGAAAATTTATTTACATTTTTTTATATATAAATAATAAAAACATCATATTTTTAAATATTTTATTTGTTTTGTATTCATCATTTTGATATTATTATCATATACCTTAATTTAAACAGATTAATAATATGAAAATTTTCAGAGTTAGCAAACGTTACTTTTCAGTTACTTTCACTTACTTTTTGTTACTTTTTACAGTAAACAATTTGATGACGATGTTGCAATTTTTTATGACGGTAACGCTAACTAACTAAACGTTAAGATTGTGCTAAGGTTAGAAAAATTACTTTGAAAAGTAACTTGTCACCATTATGCGTTACTTATTGAAAAAAGTAATAAGTAATTACAAGTAACGAGTAAAAAGTAACAAATTAGGAGTTTTTTTTTAGTAACGTGTGACTTTTTCAACCCATTACAAATAACGATTGACTTTTCTAACTCTGATGTTAGTATTACTGTCAGAAAAAAATTTACCATGTCATTAATTGAAATTGTTATTATAACAAGATAACAATCAACAAAGTAACGACGTGCAAGTATCACGTTTTACTTGCCAATTCTGAAAATTTTTTTATATTTTAAAGTAGTAACGGCGAAAATTCGTAAATTTCGCAATGGTATTCATGATTGCGCGTTGCGCTTGTTATCTCCTTTTCGAATTCTCGAATTCTAGATCACTGCGTAACCGCAAATCACTCAAAATTTAGTGAAACGCGACGACGCGAACGGCACTGAAAACCGCTAATGCGTGCCATGAAATGGAAAAGCCGACGAGAGCGAAACGAACCCCATCATGATGGAGACCGAGCGACTCCTCTCGTCCATCATCGCTGCTAAATAATTTCCTCCATGATTGGAAATTTTTTCACTCGCTTACTCCGCAAAATGGTTCCCGCTCTCAAGGCATTATTATTGGAGATTTCTCTCCTCCAATAGTACGCGCTAACGACCTATCGAGCACAATGCCCTTATATTTCCATTGTCTTACGAATAGCCTGCCACATCGTCCCAATCGACTTTTGACATTTTTTGTTTCTCTCTCATCATCCTCCCGCTTATTTCCTCCAACCCTCGGTTGCAAGTTATTTTCTCGATACTTCTCGTAAAAGCGAGGGAGCTGTCCAAGCGTCGCGACGCTTGTCACTTTACAGTTACCTAGCGTACTCGTAACAGCGAACATTTTAACGATTACTTTATTATAGCTGGCAGCCGGTAGTTTACGGTTGCCAGCCAAAAAAGCACACACGAGAGCAGTCTCGTCACGATAAATTGGATCCGCTTTTCCGCCGCTTTGATTTCTGGTATCCCGTCAGAACTCTCTGCTTGTGAAATTCAGCTTTTCCCACGGGATTGATTTCATCTGAAGCTGTATGTACGTTTTAACTTTACCGTGATGTGTACATAAACAAGATATAAATTAATATGAACATCTAGAAAAATCAATTTATTTCTTAAGGAATGTACGTTTCATCCGTAAATGGAGTAGAAAATAATAAATATTTCGAGAGCAATATTCAAATTTATCGATAACCAAGCATGATTTTATCTCAATCAATTCTTTAAATTTATTTTTTTATTAATATGCAAATCTTGTTAAATTGTGACATGGTTGAAACCCAGTCGTTAAGTATCAAATAATTTTCTGAACTCTTAATACCTGGCTGAGAGAAGAACATGATATTTAAAATTAGCTTCCATTTAGTTAGCTTTTTCGTCTTGCCCGCAGCGCAAGGAAACTTGCAGATGTATCTTACCCGAAGTAAAAACGATAATCGTCCACGAGTTTTTACTATTCTCTCGTTGCAAAGCACTTTGCATTTAATTCCGACGTACACATTGCGCTGAGTGAATGTGCGCGGAGAGTCGTCGCTGATTACTCGGTTATTTTTAACTCTAATTTAATCAAGTCTTGACTCTTCCTCCCCCGCATGCATTTCCCTTCTATCGCGGACATTGTTCCCGCGAGCCAGCTTAGGACGAAATTTTCCCCACGGCGTCCTGACGCTTTATTAATTTCCTGGACGGCGCCGACGACGTCTCCGCCACTCCTTCCGCTGTCTCGCTTGCGTCTCGTCTACTTCTCAAAACCTTCCATTTTACCGCCTTCACCTCTCTGCGAAATACAATATCTTACGTTATATTTGCGAGCAAGGTCGCGGAATAATTTGCGAGAAAGTGAAAAGCACGTTATTCAACAGGCAGATGAAAAATTAGTTGGATACGTCCGATAATTATAATTTTGCTGCTCTGTGACAATTTATTAATATGAATATTCCATAAGGTTCTTTCTTAAAAAATATACACTTTGATATTATTGTACGTAAGACTTTATTAATATTTATGTATTATCTGGAGATAATTTAAATTTCGTTTCCATCAGAACCTTGCCCATGAAAATGGTGCTGCGAGGTCTGCGAGCTTTCGTTTCTATTCTCAGAAATCTACGGTACGTATACCACGATACGTAAAATCTACCAGGGTTGATTGTAATCGTGCATGTGTGTACTTAATATAAAGATGACAGTAGGCAGTAGTTATTATTGCGTAATTGTCGTACAGGAGGCAAGTACGTTATTCTCAGTCTATTCTTCGCTTACAGAGCAAAGAATAAAATTGTGGCACGTTTGGATTTTTTAAATTTCACATTAATCGCATATGTACATATATTACATGTTTGTCAACAAAATTACAATTATTTAAAGAGTATTAGAGGCAGAAGAAATTTCAAATATTAAATAGAAAGCAGAATAATACGAAGAAAGAAGAATTTTGCAGAAGAATAGTTTCGGCATTAAATTTTGACAATTATTTCAATTTTTGTTTTATTTATTTCTTTTATGTGTGCTATATCTTTTCTGTGACCTTTTTCTGTCTCCAATACTTTAAATTTCTGTGTATTATTCTTTGCGAAGTGTTTCGCACACTCATATGAACTAGTTATTAGCTACACGCAGAGAACGGCTTTGCTAAAGTAACTAAAAATTTAGCTAAATGCAAATTTAAAAATAATTTTGTTGAAGTATCAAAATAATCATGCAGGACGCAGAAACTTATTAGAATGTCAAAACATTTTGGCAGCGTTGCTCATCATGTTTCAAATTCCTACATAATTATTTTGACTACTCCAACATAATTATTTTCAAATCTGTATTTAGCTAAATTCTTAGACACTTCAACAAAATTGTTTATTATATTATATTATTAGAATCGTGCTAACATAGATGGGGTTGTTGTTCTAGACACGCTGGAGGAGTGGAAGCTCGTGTTTTTCGGCACGGATGCCTCAGTGGAAGTGGACGACGAGCTAGACAAGGACAAGCCGCTGCCGCCTGCGATCCCTGAAGAAGTCAACAACGCACCTTCGGACGTCCGGCACAATACTGTGGATACCGAGGGTGATCCGTGGACAGGTAGCCGAAAGATGGATCGAGTCTCACACCCAGAGGTGCAGAGGCCAACAACGGAGAACCAGACGAGCGGTTGCGCCGCCTTTGAGGCCGGAGGCAGCGGGTGCCTAGGTGGGTGCCTCATACTACTCCTTCTAGCCTACCTGACCAGCGTGCCCGGCTGGCGAGAGTTGATCACCAGCTGGCCTGCCTCGACGAACAGTCGGAGCGAATTTGGCGCTGAGGCGGATCGGCTGCTGGTCACGGCAGCGAACGTCGTCCCAACGACGACGTCGACGTTGTGGGTTAGCAACGCGACGACGCAACGCGTCCCGGCGGCGATACATCGCGCGCCGGAAGCGTGCAGGTGTTCATGATGACAGTGGGTCGCGTTTGGCTCCGCGACGGCTCGCAGTTCGATCCTATGACTTCGGTTCACCGGGATTGTCGACGCGGGTGGTCGCGCGGATCTCGTGTGCCTGACGCAGTCTTGTGATCCGTGAAATTCTAATGTACTTGTGATGCGTAAAGAGAAGGCATTGGGCGTAAAAATTGAAAGAGGGGAAGGGAACAAAGAGGAGAAATCGTGCTTTCTCTCCCGGTGCTAATTGTTTCGAGAAGAGATCGGAAGAATTATCAATACTGGAGTATCGTCTGTCCTTTTCTTCCTGAGAAAAAAAAACGAATGTGTGTTGGATGATGGACACGTCGAGTCTGAGGATTCTATGGCTCCGTTAGAGTGTTCCTCGTGATCAGGGAAATGCGATTTTCTCGTTAACATGCGCCGTTAGACTTGGCCTAATTCATTTGTATCGTGCAAGAAAGCGAGTCTCTCATAGTCGACATGAAACGTCCGGACGTCACTCTACTCGTTAGGAGTGTCAATGGTAGCTTCGACTGATCAAAGTTCATCGCGATGAGGATGCATGGCACGGGAAATGGAATTAAATGGCTACGAGGCAGGAAATGCATAGCTTTGTTACCGATTGCATGATGAACTCTCGATTTCCTGCTGAAAGCGCTCATTTCTGGAGGAATTTGACGTAGAGCATCCTGTATTTAGATTATTAAAAATATCTCTTCTTTTTTCATATTATTATATTATAGACTTAGCCTAATTGTAAATCAAGTAATAAGTTAATACCAATTAAGCCGACATATATATTCGTGTGTAAATTTTTTCCAACTTTTTTGTATTAAAAAATAAGTTGCGTGCAACAAGAAATTTCAACGGAAGTATATGTATTAGACAGCAGAAGTTTGCGGGAAGCTTCATATAATGATTTTATGATATTATTGTCGCAAATCCCAGAGGAAATTTAACATTGCAAATTTCTCGGCAGATACGAGGAAACATGATTTTTTTATATGTATGTTGCACGATCTAGTGTTCTATCTTTCTTTCTAAAATAATGCACAGTAAATTTACATTATTTATTCCATTGTTTACCTGGTAATGGAACAAGTAAGAGAAAATGCAAATGCATTATACAATCCACAAAATAGATAAAGAATAAGTATAATATTTATTCTTTATTTATTAGTTGTTATTTAGAATTTAATACAATGCGCGGAAATTGAGAGTTCACTACTTTCCGAAAATTTTCTGTCTCATAAAATTGCTACAGTTACAGCTGTAATTCTACGGACGCTTGTAAATATATGCAAAACGTATTTATTATACTTCGCGAAGTTACGTACGATCTTAGGAGTTTCAAAAGTAATGGCGCTGCAATCCCGTGGTATCCTCTTCCGCCACGTTGAACGAAGCAGAAATGGGTAAACAACCAATGTTTTGATAAATGTATTCTAGAACTCTGCTTGACTTTTACTGAAAGCAGTCGTAAGGATAGCATAATGAATCTTAAATCCACATTCACTATTTTAACTGACACTGTATTTAGCATTAGCAAAGATCTCTAATTGAGTTTACCATTTATTTGATTAATACAAAGAAGTTGTGTTTAACTTTCATAAATTAAATAGCATGTTGCTTAATTTATGCTGCTCTCAGCATTAAAGATGCTCAACAAGAATTTAGCTACACATCTTCTTCCATATATCTTCTTTTAGTTCAATGATGATTTAAGTGCGATTGTACATTACATTTGTGCACATTAAACTGAACATTAAATTCTCTTCCAAAAATAAAACCAAACTTGTCTCGAAGTTTTAACCGAAGACTCGAAAAAAGATTTGATGTAATGCGATTAAATGTAATGCGATCTATTCTGCTCAATTCTGCTCAATGTTTCAGTCGGGGCCCACCATACGTGACAGCGTCCCATATTTGCATGTGTAATTTTCCACGTGAACTTTTTGTACGAGACAAAAATATAACAGGGAGCCAACTGCCATTAGCGAGATCCGACTCGCCCGGTCTCGCGCCCTGCCTCTCCTGGAAAAATTGCCTCGCGTAATTTATAATACATCTGATGGAGCTGCTTGTTGTTTACTTCAGACACTTGCCACGTCGTCGATTTTGATCGACGGATTTTGGCTTCAACGTGTTCCAGGGGAGAAGGGAGGGAACAGTTTTTCTCTCGACTTCTATTTCTTCTTCTCCTTTTCCTCTATCTCTCCTTCTCTTCTCTTTTCTCTTTTTCACTCACTCAAATGCACGAAAACACATAATCTTTCTGTTCTTCTCTATCTCTCTTTCTCTCTTTCTGAGTCTTTTCATCTATCGGTCTGCATCCCTTTTGTTTTTTCAACATCCTTAACATCCTCCTGTCTGCCAGCTTTCTTACATTCTGAACCTTCCTCCACGCTTCATAAGCACTCTGCGTCCTTCCAAGGAGGTAGGATATTCGCACTGCCGAAACTAGAAGCTATAGGGAGGTTCTCCGGCTGCATATGTAAACAGTTGGGGATAGTACACGAGGCTGTATGTGGATTTTGGATGCATGTTGAACCACGGGCTTTGTCAAGTGATTAACGATGGTCACCATGTACTTAGAAACTTGCTTTGATGAACAATTACACCGTTTCTTATTGTTAATATTATACTATTATATGTATTATTTCATTAACTGCAAATGTGCTTTCGTGTTATTCTTAATATAAATAAGATCAACATGCAAAGTTTCGCGAAAAGGATATTGATCAATGAAAAAGGATACTCTAGATTGTTATTATATTGACAAAAAAAAGTGTTATAAATATACAAATATGCATATTATGTATACTTTATATTATTTTTAATAATTTAATGAAAGAAAAAGAATCGTGTTTGTGCCACGAATATTATTCGTATGTCCATAATTCACATTCGGTCTCGAAAGTACAGTATATCAAATTTTCGACACGAAACTTGCTCAAAACGTTGTTAACTATGATAATTAAAAATCGCGTGATCCACAGGCGTAATTAACGCCCTCAACGCTTAATCGATCCGATGGCGATAAGAATGTCGCATCGTTAAACGATCCGATATTTTCTGAACAATTTTTAGACCTCGTTTTGCTTGGAATATCGATAAAAACTGGCGGATACGTTCTATTGCTAGCTTAGAGGTGATCGTGCGTGCTTTGTAAAAATTTCGATTGCGGGGATAAGCGGTGAACTCGACGAGAAAACCGGAGCTTCACGACGAGTCGACGGGGCGATTTTTCTTTATCGGGGTACGATCGTCAACGAGTTATCGAGTCGGAAGGAAGTTTTCACCATCGAGAATCCGCCACTGCGAAAATTCGTTTCTAGGATTTACGATTTATATCAACGCGCAGAATCCAATCATGTTCCGTCGAAAGTTGTAGGCCACAAATCAGAAGTTAACTGCGCACGACAAGCCAGGAATCGAATTACAATGGATATATTGTTATTTCTGCTTGGATAATGCATGCCGATTATAAACAAAACACGAACAGTTTTGAACGTTTGTACGAAATCATGGGTTAAGAAATTAATATGTTGTACCCACAGATATCGTCAGACCTCGATCGAAAATCATACAAAGATATAATATATATTACCATTCATTTAAATTAGTCAATAATTCATTCTTACTTTATTAATTTTTATCTATAAGATTTTTAAGATATGAATACTATGAGTTTGATTAACATTTTACAAAAGACTCAAAAAGGTACGTGATCGACTTGTACAAAACTTTCGTGGCGCATCAATATCTACTCTAGAAACTGATGCATCACCGAAAAGCTGAACAATCATATGAAAAAGGGAATATTGAATGGCTGCGGAAATTAAATTGACGTTACAGTCGCAATACTAAATGTCGCTTTCCAAGCAACGTCCTGCGAATGAAACGTTTGTGATTTTTCGAGATGCACTGATGCTCTAATGGATGGCTATCGAATGCAATCACGAGGAAAAAAAATGTATGCTCGAATATATCAATTCCTGGATCTGACAACTATCTCGGTCAAGAGATGAAAAAATCGGTCAAGCATCTGCTTCAAATACACTCAACTTTGAAATTAGTACTCGTCATATAAATTTATGTATTATTAATATACTGAATAAAAATAAAATATCATTTTATTATTTTACTCATATATCTATAAAATAATAATCATGAAATAATAATACATTAAAATGTAATTATTATAGTATGATTTGAAATAT
Source organism: Trachymyrmex septentrionalis (assembly GCF_001594115.1). Taxonomy (NCBI): domain Eukaryota; kingdom Metazoa; phylum Arthropoda; class Insecta; order Hymenoptera; family Formicidae; genus Trachymyrmex; species Trachymyrmex septentrionalis. Next base: position 1,265,485 of record NW_017305938.1, read on the forward strand.
GGTAGCATAATTAGTAACAAAAGTATTTGTTATGTTCAAAGATTTAGTAGCATGTAAGTATTTTTTTAATTACATAAGCAAGAATATTACATTTTCAATCTTAAAAGAATAAATGCCATATATTTTATAATATCATTGTGATTTAAAATTTAGATACGACTCTTCACCGCTTTCGATGTATTTTTAAAATATGTTATCGTGCATCTCACACATATTAAATTACAATATTTGGTCTATTTTTGTTGCTCGACCTTAATATTTCTTTTATCGTTGTTCACAGCGGAAGTAAAGCGAAATTCTCACATTATTAAAAGAAAAGTCCAAGTCGATTCCAAAGCTGCGGATAAAATCAGAAAGAATATCAGATTGAGTACTTCACAATCAGGTCATATTAGCAACTAAATTCTCGTTTCTTACAAAATGAAAGAGGCACTAAGGGCGAATTCTGATATTTTTCGATGTGAACGGAAAAGATATTTAATATTTCATTTCCATCGATATTGAAAGACGCAAGTAAAATCAGTTTTTCTTTATCCTTTTTTTCAGTTATAGCATTCATTTATTTATACGGACGAATAGAACTTTTAGCGGCGATCGACATAAAAAAAAATCCAAATTTTATAGTGGGAGAATGAAAAATCATGTTCACTATCGATACAATTTTTAGAAGTTTCTCTTTATATCTTATGCAATTTCTTTCAATTCCTTGCATGATGTAAAAATTTGAAATTTGCATAGAAAGTATACCGAAAGTATACATATTTCATATCTCCGTACCGTTTTCAATTGTGATTTTATTGTATGTTTTTTTTTGTATGACATTCGAATTTCAATTTACGGAACAAAACTAAAATTTAGTTTTATATAAAGAATTAATTTTTCTACAATCACAATATTGTTATATACAAAAAATATTGACTTGTTTCTTTTTTAAAGCAATCAATTTCTATGACAAATTAAATCTTTTTACAAGTCTTCAGCATTGTCGAAAATTCTCTTTAATCAAAATTCGTTTTTAGTAATATAAATCGGAAGAAAAATGCTATATCACAAAATACACTGAAAGGAAAAGAGCAATTCTAATATCGTTTGAAGCAGCGAAAGAGGCGGATTGAAGTGGGATGGAAATTCAAAGGCGCGTTGATTTATAGACGAAGATTCCTTGAATTTCATCTCTGATCAAAAGGGTAGTTCGGTCAGCATTTTGCAAAATGCAAGAGAATAATTTTAATGATCCGGGTACGAGCAAAATCTGATAAGAGAAATATTCGCACAGTAATCCCTATCGTATTCGCAGATTAATTGCGAAATGTAGTCGACTACTATCATAAAATTAGTTGGCTTTACTATTGAAATGTGTTCATAATCTCAAAAATTAATTTTTCTCTCGCAGCTTTGAGCGACAAGAATTCTTTCAATGTCAAATTACATCTATCATTAAATTTCAAATTAAATGTTCATATAAATGAATGAATATCTTTTTAAATTATATCCCCTTTAGAAGAATATAATAGAACATATTCATGAAAAACACGTGATTTGACTTAATTAAATATTATGTAATAGACAAAGAAATATAATTTTTTCCCATTATTTACCTCAAGACACATTTATCTTTTCTTAAATAATTTTCTAAGAATTTATTCGTATATGCAATAAGAAAATTGGTAATAAAGCCGATTTTTCGATCGAGGATTCTCGACTTTCATAAATTATGTACATACATATACACATGCATGATATTGTAATTCGATTCAAAATATTCAATATAATAAGTCAATATACACCACCCTGTATGTTCATTCATCGCATCTCTGCATGCTTTTTCCTACACTATCTTTTATTTTAAACCTCTCCCTGAAAAACAGGCTACAAATTCTACGCTATCTGCTCCTATTATTTCTTTTCTTTGCTTCTATTCCTATTGTCTATTTGTTGTAATTAACATTGTAAATATATAGATTGATATGTGATAAGTAATCAACTTCCTCTGCTCTTCCCTATTCTCTTATATTCAATTTTTTCAATTACTTTTATTGCTTACCATCTGAATATCTCTTTGATTTCGGAAAAGTATTTGATATTGAAGATTTGTAGACATACTTTCTTTTATTTTATTTATATGTATATGTGCTAATATGGAAGAAAGGCAAATTTTGTTCCAATAACTTTTACTTAATTAATGTGAATAATAGTTACATATACAGAATTCTCTTACAAGAATTATGAAAGTTAATTTTTTACTAAAATGTAAAAAGAACAGATTTAATATTTCTCCGTGTGATATCTCTATTGTTTTATTTTAATATTCGATGAATGGTTCCTCCACATAAGCATAAGATCGACTCGGCTCTTGATCCCTTCGTTGGCCATGATATTATATATTTTTTTAGAGAATAGGCAGTCAAAGAGCGAGTACGAATGCATATTAAATAACAAAAGAATTTTTATTACTATTATTATATCGTTCGTACCGATAACATACCTATAGCAACTATGTTAGTTTATTACTCATTGTGATTATATTATTACATTTCATATCAATGTAAGCGGATGGTGCGTATTAGTCGTTGGTGCCGTAATTATTATCGTCCTCGAACATGTTGCACATATCATTTCAATCAAATCGCAAATAGGTGCTGTTCTCTGAAATTATTGTATGCTTATACATATATTTTGTCTCTTAGTTATCATATATCCTGAGATTTAATTATTTATGAAACGTTATACAGGATGGTTTGTAAGAAAATTTTTTATTTTTAAATAAAATAACGAAAATTTGTATTTTCTCTGAGTACAATTCTATTGAAATCAGTGACTACTCACAAAGTAAGAAAAAAAAGTTATTTCTTATAACAAATTCTTACAAAATAAAATATATAATTAAATAAATCGGAAGGAAAATAAAAATGATTGTAATTTATTTTAAAATATATTTTCTATAAACCATCTTGTGCTCCATAAATTATCGAAAGAAAAGGCGTCAGTAAAAGAAATACTACTATCATTGGGGTATCTCATATTTAACAAACATTTAATTAGCAAATTTAAGTGCAAATTAGTAAATATTTATACTTATAAACGTACTTAGGTGAATAATCTTCGTTTCCCGAGTGAGAGATTAAATAAACACTTTTTCACGCTAAACTTTTGAGATGATGTATTATAATATACACATTAATTTGTGTTCAAAGTGATTATCATTAATAATGTTATAATTAATTCTCTTTACACGGCGACGCAAGATTCACATTGTCTTCATCGATATTTGTGAAGAAATTTTTCATAATCTCCAATTAAATTGTACTTATATGTCCTGATAGATAAAATGAATATGTAATTAAGAAAAAATACGCTTCCATATCTCATAGATATATTCTCTGCGCTGTGCATCTAATTGGTATCATTTATCTATTGATATTTGAACTAAAGTGAGTTTGTATTGTTCGCTCATTTTGCATGGTTCATCCAGATTGATCATTAACTCATGATGTTACCGCCGCGTTTCTTTCGTTCTTTATTTATCAAATTCTTCAAGTATGAGGATACTCGTATAATGCTAGCTATTGGAAAACAAGAGTTTTAAGTTAAAGTGCTCATAAATAAAAATTTAATACAAATAAAATAATAAAAGAAAACGTGGCAATATTACAGATCGAAATTGTGAATTAGATATTAAAAAATGTATGACGTAATTCTCGTTGATAGAAATAATTATTTAGCAAGAAAAAAATCGTCATAAGTTAAGATGATTTAAATCTTACATCATCAATCATCTGTAATTTAATTTTTGTAACTAATTTGAAAAAAATGATAGAAAAATTGGTTTAAAATGTTAATAGAATA
>NW_017305938.1:1269430-1277059 GCF_001594115.1 Trachymyrmex septentrionalis
AATTTCTAATATGTTACAATGAACAGTCATAATTAATATTTTGAAGTTAAATTTTCCAGAATTTTCTTCTTTTTTTATCAATCTAAAGATTTTTATTATAATATTATAATATATTATAAATATATAATAAAACTTTTAAGAGAAGAAAATATTGGAAAATCTATAATTTCAATGTATTAACAATGACAACTGCTCATATTAGGAATTATTCATTTTAAATATAATATTTTTATCACAAGTAATGCTATTATAGATTTGGATTTCATCTTGTATTAAAAGATCAGATTTGATTTTTATTAAAAAAATAACATAACTCTCTATTGAATTGGATTTAACTCTAAATACAGCGACAAAAAAATGAGAATACGGATTTAATATAGTAACTCTTCGAGAATGCTTAACTCTTGTCAAATCAGCTCGGATTTCTTCGCGAGCGAGAAGAATTATTATGTAATACTACGTAATTTTTCTTTCTCGCGGGACTTACGTCCGTGGCTTGAGGAAAGATGCTTTAATCGCGATTCTTTAATTAATCCCTGATTTCAGGGTATGACATCCATCAGGGAGACTGGCATAACGAAGTTATCCCATAGTAGGATTAGAAGGCTCAAAATAGGAACGAGCGAATCGATTGAAGGGACCGGTGACTTTTCACGAGTTTTATGACGAATCTTTTTTGCCCCGCGGAATCTCATTTCGCTGATATTCAAAGAATAGGCGAAAGTTGTATCAAGAGTTTGCGAGCTCGTTCTAGATCACGAGAGAAAAATAGAAAGAAAGAGAGAGAGAGAAATAATTTTATTACATACTCTAGAATGAGATCCCCTAAGAGAGCAGAAAAGATATATCGAACAAGTGCGAGAAGGCGAATAAGGATGTATGTTTGTGTGAGTGTATGTGCGTGTATATGATAAAAGAGATGCAGCAAATGAGAATGCGAGAGAAAAAATGAAGTTATAAAAAACGAAAGTACACAGATAGATTATCTATATGTATAGCGAATTTCAGTTCTAAGAATAAGAGTCAATTATATTAATCAGTGTGAGGAGATGTTGATCTCCGAGAAAACAAAAAAACTGATATAAACGTGGATACTACAAGTAGTACAAGGAACTTTGGATGTATTTTGATTTGTTCAGATGTGACGTATCTTCCGAGATGTACAATACCAGCGACATCGCTTCGGGACAATCTGACTTTCGGCAATAAGAGCGGAGAATTTTCGCCGCAACAATTTTATTTCGGAATTCATCTCGCGAATAATGACATTCATTGCACATTAATTGTAGCATTTAACAGATTGTATAAAAAATAGGCGAAAAGACTAGCAGATATAGAAACTACATATATATAAATATAATTACACATATATATATATATATATATATTTATATATATATTTATATATATGTAGTATATCTTTGTCACAATAATTTCGATTTAATAAGTATATTTATATGAACAATTAATTTTAACAAACGAGAGAGAGAGAGAGAGAGAGGCGATATTAAGATTATTTTTGCTTGGCTTTTTTTATCGACATTCCACAAATTTCACATGAACGCGCTTTGTACTTGATTTATCGCGTCGAATGTGACCGAGCTGGAAATTTACATTGGGAGAAATTCGATTTTTTGTCCAAATTAAATTCAGTCATTTTATTCAGATGAGCAATTAATACAGTCGACGTTTAACATTCGATGTTGTACTATTGATCACACGTAGTTCACTCGCGACAATAATTCACATCACACACGACACAGAGTGCATCCCTCACAAAATCGTTATGTGAACATCGACTCGAAAATGTCTAAATCGGATTCTCACGATTGGAAAAATCTGAAGAGCTCTCAGCGAATACAACGAATATTTGCAAATTTCGCTCGAGTTACATTTTACATTAAATGCCATTATGTTAATCGAATCTGCTCTCTAAAAGAATAATTACTCGGCTTTTTATAATCCCATTCTCTTTTTTTACAGCACTTTCAATACTATTTTACAATATTTATTTATATTTTAAAACAATATAGATACAATTTGTCTCTTACATAAGTCTTACAAATGTAGACGTCCTCACTTTATTACAGATTTGTATTTAAAAAGTTTTGTACGAAAGCATATTAATTCATAAACGAAAATGATATATTTACGAACAAATTGCACAAATGGCGAAGCAATACGCTTTCTCCAAAAGAATTGCACCTGCAGCTTATCCAAAGTTTTATAGGATATCATCTTTTTTCAATACTTATCTAGCTTTAATATTTGTACATGAAGAATTACTGTGCAATACACAATAAAGAATGTGCATAATCATGTTGTAGATATACTCGTATATCCGACAGCACTATAATAATCATTTACATTATTATTCTAAGATCTGTTTAATCGGATCTAAAATACATAGCCGAGCCGGATGTCCCGCCGCGATTGTTTGCTATATTGTTAATGTATCTATTGTAAATGTTTGTATGTATTGTAAAATGTATCTTGCTTGGAGAGGCGACATATCTTAAGTTATAACGTTTCCGAGAAGATGAGAAGATCGTGAGGTGCGGTTCGCGCAATTCGCGTCCACGTTGCACGCTCGCGCGCTCATCCCTTCCGTTTCTTTCCTCCTTGACTTTACTTCTCTCTTTGCTACGATTCGTCGTTAAAAAATATCGTCGTAGATTCCGTCAGGTCCGGTCAATTTCCGACAGCGAAATCTGCAAGGAAAGGACGCGGGAAGAGGCGCGAGTCGTGCGGGGCGCGAGTGTCTGCTACATTTATGTACACATATACATAATATATTGTATAAGCAATGGCAGAACTACTACGAGTCATTATATGCGACATTGGAATTTGTATATCATGAACGAATTAAAAGAGGAGAATCTCCTGAATAATTATTTGGACATTATTAATCCGCGGATTAATCCGGTGGTGATTTTGTAAGGCGGTTTAGTCGGATCGAGAAGGGTCGATCGTATTCGTATTAGAAATTTACGCTCAACAGTAAATATGAAAATTGAGTACAATAATAATTTAGTATTACAATCGCCGAGGGATTAATCTGCTAAACACATGATATTTAATCATGATATTATGACATTTAATTGATAAATTAAATGACAATTTATTTATGGTCACTGCAACTATTTAGTATGAATGTGATTCGATTCCTTTATCCGCTTATCCTTTTCTTTTTTAATATGATTCATACTCCAATCCTATTGTTCGCCATCAGTTTACTAATCTGCAACTAGCGAGCCAATTAACGCAAATAACAAATTATTTTTCTAACACTGCTTGATGTTCTAATCCTGGTTATACGAGAACGTATGCAGGTATGTGCCAATTAAAGCATGCCTCAATTCGTAAATAAAGCCTTGTGATAAATTCGTCTGTATGGATTGCCATAATTTTCTCGTAATGATTTTACCATTAAATCTTTTGTGCTAATAATTCTCATAACTCCTGTAAATTTATGTAATTTTGAATAATTACAGATATCTATATGAATTTTGAGAACATTGAGATAATACAGAAGGAAATAAATCGTTCTTTTTTTTAATGATCATTTTAAAATATTAATATTCTATGTGGTTTTTTGTGTCATTTTTCTTACAATTCGTATATTATTGACTATTTTTGATTTTAACATTGCTATTACAGAATGTAATATTACTGCAAGTTAGTTGTATTAAAAATATTATTGTATAAAAACATTGTTTTTGATAAGTACTTTGAATTATATAAGCAGAATTTATAATCAAACACGATGCACTTATTTTATCGATACAAGAACTTTCTGTATCGTAGATTATTAATATTTCTTTGATGAAGTTTTTTTCAAAGACATCGTAAAATTAGAAACTTAATAAGTATTTTAATTAAAGTTATTAAATGTAAATTGCGTTTATAAAAGACAAACTGCATTAAAGTTACTGGAAAATGCTGGTTATAAAGACATTTTATTTCTCATTAAGGTCAAGTAATTGAGCATTGTTTGATTACAAAATATATTCAGACGAATATTCAATTTATCAAAGATAACAATGCATAATCAATGATTTCCTTTGAATGTACATTAACCTTAATCATACCTTTCGATGTGCATGCAACTCCAATCTGTAATTGGCATATTTTTTTATAAGAAAGAAGATATTAAGACAATGGAAAAAACTTGAAGAAATGAGTGAATGATAGACGTCAAAACAAAGAAGTAAATATCAGTATAAATTTAATTTCTGTGTGTATGAAAGTGCTTCTCATGTGTTCTCATGAATAATTCAATAATTCAGTAAACAATCTAACAATATATCATTGTGATGAGATCTTTTAATTAGGTTATAAATGTTTTAATTATCTATGAAACACACATAATAGATTTGAAAAATACTGATAACATAATACAGGTATATCATACAGCAATATTAATAATTCTGCACGGAATTCTGCATATTGATGCACATTGAATACTAAATACTGAACTTCTAACTTACTTTTTAGTAAGTTTAGTCAATATAAATGGCTTTTGAAACAGCATGACACGACGTTTTATTTGAAACGTCATTATCGTTTATATGCATGCATTAGTGCAATGTGTTTGAAGTATATTTTATTGGCATTTCAGTGCGTCTTCTAATTTACTCCTGTTCCCAGTTCAAATATATTTGCATGACAGAGAAATAAAATATATAGGATCTCTCTAGTCTTTCCTCTCTTTAAAATTGATAATATTAAGATGATTCACGATTACTGAAGTTTTCTTACCATGACACGCTTTTTTCAATCCGTTGAACTGTATATTGTGTTCCAATACTTTATACGTTGAAAAGATATAACAAATAAATTAAAATGATACTACTCTTCTTTACATTTCAACAAAGATTGTATGTTACTTTTTTATTCGCAATATGTAAGTCATATAATTTTTATTGAAAACTATTATTTTCCGAAAACACGATTCTATCTTGCAGTTTAATTAATGATGCGCTTTTTATCCTTTCCTTATTGAACCATCTATTCATTCTATCTTGATCGAAACGGACGTGGAGAACGTTAGAAGACGACACGTTAGAGAAACGTGTGAGCTTGTGGCAGCGTGGACCTGGTACAATTATCCTTTATCGCGATCCTCTAGGACAGGACGATTAATCCACCGTGCGGCAATAACTTTTAGGGATTTGATTAATCCGTGCGAACACATCCCAGCCAGATAGTCCAGTACATTAACAAGAACTTATCAGCTAATTTAATTGAGTCATTCAAAGATAATTCAAATATTTACTATCTATTTCAATATTCTTATTTTCTTACGTATTATTAATAACTGTATTTTAATTAATAATTCTATTAGAATCATACAGAAAACGCGTGGATTTGCTTTTACAAACTCCCATTTTGTCAGTGAAATAGAACTATATTTTCTTGATATCAATTCCAATCTGAGAACTTACAGCTATTAAATGTTATTAATTTTATCTTATTGATTCGAAACAGAACAATAAATATTGTCTCTTTCCTTTCTAATTCCGTTATTTCAAATCACTGATAAAGTTACGTGCCGATACGTGAATAAAATGTTCCCCAAATTGTTTCCTAAAATTCCTGATTCTCAAATATCCTATATGAATAATATAGTCTGAAAAGCGAGGAAGGTTTTTTCGGCGAGCGTAACACGTATAAAGATCAAATTACTTGTGAGATATGAACCGTTTCGAAGTTGTCACGCGAACATTGCCTTTTATCCCTTTATCCTATAGCAGGTTCAGAAAACGTATTTAGGTACTTGGACTCTCCATGGGGACGAGTGCCGGACGCGGACTTTCTCAGACCAGCCACCAACTACCAATCATCACCATCACCAACCACATCCACATCTCCACAATCGCACATAAATACAAAAAAAAAACAGCCTTATCCCTGATCGCTTCACCAGCACGGTGAGTCTTACTTCTTTCTTCTTTCTATATAATATCCTATTTTAATCCTCTATTGCGCGATTTATTACTCTCAAAAGTACTTGGTTGCCTAAGGATCGAAATTCGTTTCCCGTTATAGGCTAATTTTATATCTTGCTTTTTATAAGGTCTTCCGAAAAAGATTTACATGTTTCGATTTTTTCTTATGTATATAATTTCTTTTTTTAATTAAGCTTTTAATACCATGCCTCATTAATAAATTATTAATATTAGTAGCTAAAGAAATTCTAGTAACTCGAATTATTAAAATTTAATAATAGGTTATTAAAATTTTTAATGAGTCTTTACTTCGTAAAAAGTTCAAGAATTAATTAGAAAGCCAGTTAATAACAAAAATGTAATTGATTCTTCTACGAGAGAGAGAAAAAAGAATATTGGATTTGAAATTGCACTACTTTTTAGGAATATTTCGTATTTTTGTGCAGTTTTCATATTTTTCATATCATATTATAGAAATGATTAATAATTTACAATCTTGGTAAGTAATATATCATATCAAGATACTTAATATGAATTTAATTAACCTCGGAGGATTTAAAACCTTATGGTTGTTGCCACTTAGTTAAGAGAAGTGCCACATAATTTGAAATTAATTTACGGCTTTGAGAAATAAACATATTCCCTTGGGTTTCACGTACTTTGACGAGAGATAGCTTCTATTTTCTCATTTCTGTACCAACTGCTTTTGTCTATGCACATATTTCCTTTGCCTAATATAAAAAATTTTCACACTTATTAATTTGCTATAAAGGCCAATATTACACTATAATTAGCATTAATTAGTACAATCATTATCGTCAGATAATAAACAATTATATTATTAATCTATCAAAATAATATCACATGATATTAATTAATGATATTATGTACTGTTAATAATATTAACAGTGTCAGAATATTTTTATACATTTTATATTCATTTTATAAATGTAAAGTATAGTAATGGAGTATGATTTAATCGTTAATAAAGAAATTATAAATATGTATTAAATGTTAATATATACATATACGTCGCTGTACTATTTTTTACATTGTATGATATATTATGTTTCAGAACGGGGAAAAAATACAATATATTTTTTGTATTTTATACCTTTTTATCTGCAATTAATATATAAAAGAGAGATTTACATAATACGAAAAAAAATTTTATGATTCTCCTTTTTTATACATTTACTTTATTTTTTATTATGCAAACTGTACAAAAAAACAACAATATTATGTTAAAGATGCCATTGTAAAAAGAAACTTTAATGTAGATATAGTATACATATAGTACACATATAGTAACAATGACACGTAATGTCAATTGTCATTCATCTTGTATTTTATTTTGTAGAAATTAGTGTATGTTATGAAAAGTAATTTATTTCGTCATGAAGGTGTACATAATGCATGAATGAAAATTAAACTAATGTATTTTATTTGTAGATAACAAATCTTATAAACTCCACAAACTTGTCATGTCGCTATATGAGTTATGAAATTTAAATGCAATACATATATGAAGTATGAATGCAATACATAATGCAAGTGCAGGAAAATAGTATTTATAATATATATGCATTTTATTTGTTACTATTTTACTGTGTTCCAATAAATATTATTTGTTTTTGTAAAATTTATAAATGGAATATAGCATGGTATATATATATAT
>NW_017305938.1:1277159-1283568 GCF_001594115.1 Trachymyrmex septentrionalis
TATATACTTTTTAATTAAAATATATTTTTAAGAATTACGGATATACAATTTTAGGTTTGGGCGAATCGACAGCACAAATCGATTATTTCATAAAATTTGTGCCTATCAATGAATATATTTTTAATATATTTAATTAATCAATTATCCAAAAAAATCTGAAGACTAATTGATAAATTCATCTGAAATGTTTCACATGTACATTATATAGAAAATATTATTCGTAAAATCAATTCTATATTTCTATGTAAAATTTACATATAGCTATCCAATCAATTTTTATAAGACAAGATTTTTTTCACCCATATAACAAAAAAGTGTCTAAAATCAGGCGTCATAAAAAATGTTTTTTGCGTCTAAAAGACGACTTAAAGACGTCTTATGTCGTAATTTTAGATTTGTATTGTGTTTGAGCAATAATATTTAATATTTAAAATTTATATTACAACAGATATTAAATTTATAGTTTAATATCTATTATTTATAAGTTCAATATCCAAAACTAGTTATAAAGATTTGCAATAAAATTTAAATATTAGTTTTACAGATTTTAATGTCGAGAATTTTAATGTTCGCCAAAGCCTAAACTATATTAATGAAATAATAGTAACAGTTATTTACTTAATCTTAATATATTTCATTACATAAACATTTATTTTTTAAATAATTTATTTATACTAAATATTACAAATACACTTAACTATATGTTGTGTGATTAACCGCCCAAAATGATTGAATGGCATTAGAGACAAATTTGTTTATATAAATAATATTGTTTTTATTATTTGTTTAAATAATTTTATTGTTACAATATATTTAATTATCCTATTATTCCTATTAATCTATTTTTTACGAGAAAGATTCAAAATTATCTAAATTTAATCGACATGAATTATTTTTTGCAACATTCGTCACATCGACATGTCAATCAGCAGTAACAATACGTCACACTGCAATAATAGCAATAACAGCGACAGCAACAACACACTACATTACAATTTCAATTAAACGAAAATGAAGAACGCCAATAGTGTGTCTAATTTTTCAGTGTGCAAACCGGGTTGGAATCACAACAATGGCAACTGCTTGCAACAGTGTCCACCCGGAACTTATGAAATCCAAAGTGACGATGATTCCGGTGCTTTCTGCACCGTATGCCATTACTCGTGCCTATCCTGCAAAGGACCTAGTGACGCGGACTGCATCGCCTGTCACGCGGATTCGACGTTTACGTGGAACAACGGAAGGTCATTGTGCGTGCTGAGTAGTATTTCCTGGAAAATGCAATCCACAGTGTGGTTCCACAGATTAACTGTGGCATTTTTAGTCAATTTGTGCTTAATGATTGCTATTATTATTTACTTTGTGTTCATCTGGTACTTCCGTAAACGAAAATCCGTTCATAAATACAGCAAAGTATCTTATTCCGGTAACGGTGAAATTCATACGGATGCAGAATTGGACAACACTTATGTCTATGAAAGCGAATGAGTCTATCAATGACGATGGAAAATATTTTTGAAAGAAAACGATGTTTTTCAGAGCATTTTGAAAATTGTATTCTACAGCTTCCAAAAATGTTAGGAGATGATATCTTATATTAAAATATTGAATATAATATTTTGGAAATATTTTTGAAATATTTTTGGAAATATTTTTAAAAATATTTTCATAGAAAAAATATATTTTTATTTTTACAGAAAATATATATAATAATATTTCCAAAATAATTTTGTTGCAAAGAGAGACAGAGAGATAGCTCGAGAATATTCTAATAATATTTCGAATAATCATATCGTGAGAATATTTTTTATTAAAAGATTTTTGTTTTAATAGCGTTTTTAGCTAAAAACTAAATGAATATTAAATATTTAAAAGTAATTTAATAGTGAATACACAAACATTTTGAGAATATTCTCTGAAAATAGAAATGTTCAGAAAATATTCTGAGGTTGTTTTAAAAAGCATCTAGTAATTTAATAAACCACAAGAAGTGATGTAAGAATTTCGAAATGTGTGTAGATATGATAAGGTTATTTTTATTATATATTGCATGTAACAATATATATATTACATATTATACATTATAATGGAATATATTGTATAATATATACATATATGACAGAATACATATATTTATAACATATTTTATAGTATATAAATTTAGCATAATAAATATAATTAACTTAATGCTTTACAAACGAACTAGAAATATAGGAATGTCAAAAATATTTAGCAAAAATTTTTCAAGAAGAAATTGTAAATACTTTTATTCCAATAAATATTCCATTTTATTTGCTATATACAAATTCAGCACCTTTCATTAAGTTTCGAAGCGATACTGCACTTTTGCAAGTATAGGAATGTCCTTTTGTAGAAGCGGTTTGCGAGATGTCTGGAACGTAAAGCGTTAATGATGCCGATAGTTTCCTTTGAGATGAAGCAATCGCTTCGTTGCGACGCCAGTATTGTAGCAATAGTTCGTGACAATGAACCGTTTATCGATCGTCGGTGAATTAATGTCTCCTGATACTGAGGAGTGATTTTATGCGATCCAATGATCTTATATCTGTGCGGTCATCCGGATATCTATTGTGCGATTAAGAATGAGAATGACGTTAGCTTGTGTGATCGGACTAACACGATCACGAATACCTAACTTTATAGACATTCAACCAATTGCAAATACATTATCATTATCTTACCTAATAGAATTAAATTAGTTTAATATATAACGTGATTTAGATTAATGTGAAAAAAAGACTTTGTGAGATAGATTGAAAGCATGAATATTAAAAAATAAATTAAAAAGAGCATACAACATTCTTAGATATTTACAGAAAGCGATATTTCATTTGTTATTTATCGGTTTATATGTAGTTAATTTCCTACATTAATAAGCAATGCAACATAATCGAATTAACGAAATTATCACGTCGCATTATGTATGTAATGTCTATATCCCGCATCATATATCAATTCGAAGTGAGAGACCGACTAGATTTATTGCAATTAAAAACCGACAATAACAATTTCAGTATTTAAACGAAACTAATGGTAAAACATATTTTTGTAAGAGCGGTTTACCTCAGTAATGTGATACAGTTGTTAGTATAAATTATAGATCATAAATCTCATTGCTACTGCAATTAACGTAATTGTTACCAGTAATTACTGAATCACAATGTTTTTGTTAACGTTGTAAACTGAATAAAATAACGAAAATAGTAATGAAAACATCAATATGATTGCTATTATTTATCCTTCGCATTATTAAAATCCTCGTAAAAGCACATCGTATATACTTCATAACACTTCCCTTTATTAAAAAAAAATCACAAAAGTTTATAAAGTAATTTTTGTTTTATTTATTTCTCAAACAATTATTAAAATCTTCACAAAATGTACACTCTATAACACTTTACTTTATATTGTACTTTATAACATTTCTCTTTATTAAAAAAAAATCACAAATTTTATAAATTTTTTATTTTCATTTTTATATTTAAAGAATGTGTAATTTTTTCAATCCTGGTATGTATGTAATACAACATCTCCGATTTTTGATATTGGTATAGTTATTTTTATTCTAATTTACAGCTTAACGCTGGATTGTCATCGACCACCAACGACCAATATTCAATGCTGAAATTGAATGAAAGACATTAGAGGTGATGAGATTTAATAAATGTAATCGCAGTAATAAACATGGAGATATATGTATAAAAATAAACAACTAGCAAACAAATTATATTTAATTTTTTTGGAATGTAATTATAACACT
This sequence comes from Trachymyrmex septentrionalis, assembly GCF_001594115.1. Classification (NCBI taxonomy): domain Eukaryota; kingdom Metazoa; phylum Arthropoda; class Insecta; order Hymenoptera; family Formicidae; genus Trachymyrmex; species Trachymyrmex septentrionalis. The sequence continues at coordinate 1,280,941 of NW_017305938.1, forward strand.
AAAATGCAGAATTAGATAAGTTAATGTTTTTTTTAAATCTAAATTAAGTTAAAGTTAATGGCCTATAAAATTAATAAAACTGAATTAAAAGTTCGAAGGAACAAAAAATTAAAGTTAAGTTAAGATTGAATTAATATGAGTTAATTTTATTTTAAAAAAGTTAATTTTGAAAAAAATTATTTTTTAAATCAGAGTGACCTTAATTGTTCTTACAATGAGATTATTCTAAATAACAATTACAATATAGATTATTGTATATAGGTAAGCTTAATTTTTTATTCATATTTAAGTTATTTATAATAAAAGTTAAACTATAATTTTGTCAAAATCTTGCGAGAGAGAAGGATATAAATTAGCACTATCTTTTTTTCTTTAACCTAATCTCTTCTGAAACGCTCACATTGCTTACGTATGTTTACGACTACATCGACTAAATATTTGTTACAAAAAATATATGTAAAAATTTAAAAAATGGGATATGCAGCACTGTTTTATAATAATTCTTCATCTAAGAATTATTTCATATTTATGAAAATTGTATAATATTTTATAGCACCTAAAATTAGTGTGATTCAAATATAAGTGGAAAGTGACAAAACCTAATGAGCCAATCAAAATTGACTATCATATAGCATGACTCTTATTATAAGATCTCTAATCAAAATCATTAAGCTTTTTTTAAATTAATTCTCTAATGTAAGATCTTATAGAAAAAAATATTGGCAGTAAAAGAGGTAAAAAAGTTTTAATTTAAAAAAATCAATAAATTAAAGTTTAAAAGTAACTAAATTAAATTAAAAATTAATGCATTTAAAATTAATTAGGTTAAGTTAAAAGTTATTAAATTTTTAACTTTCTTTTTTATCTTTTAACGTTTTAACTAGTTACTACCCAACCCTCCTAAAATGATGAATTTACACTACGTGCATTGTGGATAATTTTGTGTGTGCACAAAATTATCATTTCGGGCTATATTGCGTAAGTAATTAATCTGCAGTGCCGTCAAAAATCATTGCTAACGAGCGGATTCTCGTCATAATCAATTGGTTGCTTATCCTAATCAGTGAATTTATCTGACACAATCGACAGTGGGGCTTACCGCGTTACACAGACAAAACAACTTGCTAATTGTTGCCAATTAATATTCCCCAATTTCGGCTTGTTGCTGAATTGTCAAATGAAGATTCATACCCAAAGTAAGTATTATATAATAATATATGTATGTGTTTGCGGAAGAAACATTGCAATGTCAACATGGAATTAGAGCCCAAACAAAGTAAAACCGTATCAAAAAAGTTTATTTAATAATTTTTTATTATTTTTGCGCAATATTTATTTGATCACGCAAATACCAGGGTGTGACGTAACCGAAATATGGAATTTTATATTATATCTCACATGAAAGTGCATAAGAGTCAAATATTGAATCAAATGCATTGATAATCGCTTCATAAAGATCAAATGAAAACACATTGATGATGTATTTTCTGAAAAAAGGATATTTGTATTTACTGCCTACGAAAAGCTGCCTACATCAATATTCAATAGCACAACATATCAGGTTTCGTTACTAGATTTGTTATTGCAGCATGTCAAACGTACGTGGTTTTAATACGAAGTATACAAGTGAATATTATGGATAAAGGATTCGTGCATCGAGCATAAATTGCACGCCGTATTGCTTCATAATGCTACATTCAGTTAAAGGTTCAATTACACAGATAAAACACGATATACATGTTCAAAAAAAAATTCGATTTGATATCTGTATTATATATCTCTATAATTCAAACCTCGCAAGCAAAATTTAGTTAAAAAATGTATTTTTGACATTTCTTTCCTTTCAACGAAACTTATGATTATGTTATGGTCAGTCATGAAAATTTAAATCTTGCTTTTAATTAACACTATATTTATTTACAGATTACCTTAAGATTATGATAAGATGGAATAGCTTAAAATTATGATAAATAAAAAAACAATTCTAAATCATACAATCAATTTATTAAACACTGATGCGTAGTGATTGAATACATTGCAAATTATATTATTTCTGTTTCTAGAAAAATTAATAGTAGAGAAATAGCGCGTTGTGCTGACTTCACTGCATGTTTTAGGCAATTTCCTTCGCGTGAAAATTATCGGGAATTATTCGCATAAATTATCAATTTACAATTACGACCGATAATTAAAACTCGTTGAGTCCGGCAGTCATAAAAATGGTACCAGTATTTTTCTCACGATTGTGTTATCCTCCATCGACCACCGGCTCGTACTCGCTATAATTCATGAATTATAATTTTGCGTGTACTCAAACGACCATCTACGCCAACATCGCGACCGCTACTTTCGCGAATAATAAAAGTTTTCATTACGCTATTTCTCCTACGTAAAGTAAAGAGCAAACTGCTGTTGCGAGACAGCAGCTAGAGCTATCTCCATGTACGGTATGAGATGAGAGCATAAAACGACCGAATTTATATGACACGGCGTCAAAATCCACGTTATCGCAGAGACGTAAATATCCACAAAAAGCATCTACAACATCTTTTTCCAACGAACTGTTTGCGTCACAATGTACTTTTTAACACACACACACACACACACACACACACACACACACACACA
>NW_017305938.1:1283668-1285107 GCF_001594115.1 Trachymyrmex septentrionalis
ACACACACACACACACACACACACACACCAAAAAAAAAACCTCAGTTACGGTGAACATCACTGTCGAAAAAAGCCTAAAATATTCAACGCTTTTTAAACTATTTACTTTTCTTCCATTTTTTCAGTAACTTTTTCTTTTTTCGTTAATATAATAATATAAAGAAGTTTTTGTGCTACAAGTTTAATTTGTATTTAAAAAAACGATTTATTATAAAACTTTTTATTGAAGCAAATATTTTGTGCGATTAGTTATTTAAAATAAAAATTTAAATCATAACAAATACTTTGTTCCAAAAGTGTACATTAGAAAACAAAGAAAAAAGTAAAAATTGAAGCGATAGATGATAGAAATTATAAATTATTTGCTCATTTGTATCTCGCTTTGTGCGTTGAATTTTTCTATGAGTTAAATTGTAATTTGTCTGTTATTTTTGAATTAAGAACGTAGCGTAATATATAAATGATCAATATTCCATTGAAAAGCCATGATAAGTTCACATCGGTTATATTGATAATTAATTTGAAGTATAAAAAAACAGAATGTTTGGCGTGAATTTAAGAAAATACTGGATATTTCGGTACAATGGCAACTCAGCTGGTACACGGCTTTGTTATTTTCCCGGCGCACAGCGTTGTGTATAATATATGGAGTCACCTTACTATGATTCGTGTTTCGAATTTTAAAAGGTAGGCAGAACATAGCATTTTCATTTTTTGATTATTTGATTTTATATCACTCGAAACAAAAATATTTTACATCATACAAAATTTTTGTGATGTCGGACTTCACGTAAATAATCGTTCTGCTTTTCAGAATTGATTGAATGCACTTTCAGTGAATCTTTAATCAAATCGTAATTAATTCAAATCATCTACGTCTCAAAATATAAAACTTTGTTTTGAAAAATATTATCTATAGACAATATATTTTTAATACGAAATTTGTATATCAAATAATTATAAATATAATTCGAAGAACCTTCTTAAATCAAGCCAATATAAATTATTAAAGGTGTTTTGATATATATAATTTTGAATGTTTATTCTGATTAATTTTTGAGAGAGAAAAAGCAAGAGAGAGAAAGAGAGAGAGAGAGAGAGAGAGAGAGAGAGAGACATAAAGTCGTCACATGTAAATGGATACGCGCGGGCAGATAGAATGCTTCCGGGCAATTGCAGCCGTCACATAACGGTGTGACGTAACTCACTCTTCTTTTCTTCTATTCGTGAAAAGATTCACCGCCGATAATTCCTTTTCGTTTCTTCTCTCGCGCCTCGAAAATAAGAAGAAAGTAATCGTTTCTCTTTCTATAAGAATACAGAGACGTTTGGCAGAAAACCAAATCTTTTCTCTCATTTATTTTAAAGAAATATCAATTGTGATATATTACACACACACACACACACACACACACACACACACACACACACACACACAC
>NW_017305938.1:1285207-1289118 GCF_001594115.1 Trachymyrmex septentrionalis
CACACACAAATATGCGCGCGCACATATATATATACACACACCGGGTAATTTTTTGTTATATCATTTGCCTATTATCTAATCAAGAATCTATTTGGCCTACAAACAAGTGAAAATAGTGGAATAAAGGCTATATAATGATATATAATTTATAATTTCAGAATTATATTATAGTCTCGTATTATTTTGTTACACATAAGCAATTCTACTTAGAAAATAAAGACTATGCGAATTCATCTATTAATAGGTTAAAAATAAAACTAAAAGAGAAGTTATACACTAGCACTTCATTTTTTATTACACACATAATATGTACATTGCATGTTTTCTTAAAAAGCATACATTTGACGGATGTGTTGTATATGCGTAACTGTGTATTTTATGTTTAATTTTTGTTATTATTAAAATAATATAAATACATTATGAGTACATTTGTTCAATAAAAAATTGATAAAAAATATGTATAAAATAAACAGATTATTATACACAGTGGGGTAGTAACTCTGTTTACTTAGAATATTTTCGTTATATTTTTAGAGATATAAAATATATTTAATTGAATTTGTATAGCATCAAGAGAGATACAATATATACTACTAATTGGTTTTTTATGAGTGGAGGCCCTTCGGAGATTCCAAAATCACCTCCACTTTTCGAAATAAATGATTTTTTTACATAATATAGTTCCTCTAATTATTTTGCATATAAAAGTATTAAGGTAGAGATATAAAAAAATAGTTTACAAGACATCTTATATTTTATTTTGATATATATTGACAAAAATCAACTATATAGAAAAACAGTAAGAAATAAAAATTGTTAATTTTTTTCTTATAGAGCTCTAAAAATTTTTTTTACAAAAGATACATATAAGAATACAAAGTTAAGAAAATATTTGTCGATTTAAATTTAACTTAAAATGAAAAGCTATTTTCATAGCAATAAAAAATAATCAGCTCTAATAACAGTTCTGCAACAATTTAACTTATTTAGTGGTTTCTGTTCAACTTTTGCGGATTATAACTTACGGTAAATAGAAACTTCTTTTTACACAAATATCTTTACTTAACGCGTTAACAAATACATGCACATTATACATTATAACATCCATCCAGAAAAGAACAACTACAACCGTCGATTGAACATTAATCATTGATAAGATTTCTTAAATGTCGCTGCCGGTAATAAATGCCGTTTGGTATATCTACTTTCCTTCCTTTCATACAGTCTGGTCCATAAAACTTGTCGGTTATGGTTAACAGCATCGTATTTCACCCTTGATACATGCAAACACAGACAGTTTCGTGCAAAGGACCACGCGATAAATTGAGGAATTATTTATAGCATGAAAACGGAAATTTGAACGCGAACGAATCTCCATTAAACCAACCCGGATTAAGATACTGTCAAAAATATTCATTATAATATTTAAAAAAACATGGATATCAAATGTGCAGTAAATATTTAAATGTACGGATATTATTATGAACGCTATTTAATATAAATCAGTTTACTGGTTTACTTCAAGTTATGATAAGACTGATTAGTTTGTAATATCAGAGATGATATTAAAGTTTGCAGCTTAATACGATGAAGATATTGTAAACGCTTAAAATATTTATTGGTGAATTTAGAAATTTGTCAAGGAGGTACCATTGGCTTATCGCAAATAAAATTTTTTTAAAGCAAAATATGAAAAAACAGAATATTATTATTTAAATTATTACATCGAAAATTATTATTTAAATTTAAATGTAATTTTTTATTTAAAATTATATAATATTAACATAAAAGAAGAACAGTAGAATCTATTGTATATTTTTAATATCTACGAATTTCTTAAATTAAAAAATATTTTTGGATTATCAAATTGATTAAGCATTTCAGATATTAAAAATACATATAACATTTTGGTATAAATATTTTTATAAAAGAAGACTCCAAGGTGTGGAGGCCATGGCCACCATGGTTCCCGCCATGAATCCGCTAGTGAAAATATTTTATTTATCATATAAATATTTGTAATTAGAAAACTAAATATTAAGATAATGATAAATTATAATTATACTAATAAATTGTAATTTAATATGTATAATAATATAAATATAAATATTTAATACATAATATAAATTTAATATATAATATAAAATATTAAATATATACTTAAATATAAATCCCTTTGTTTATGAATACACGTACAGTACTTTACTGTTTTATTTACAAAGTAATTTCTATTAATATAAATTTTTATTAACATCTTAATTAAGTTTTGATTAAATATTATGACAATGCTAAAATCATTCCTTTACATTATCTTTTTCTTTAAAAAAAATGAATCTTTATTGAAAGTAAATTTAATCTGCTTGTGGAAAAAAGTTTTTTTAAATGACAGTAGCTATCAAACTAAATCACACTTTACATCTCTTCAAAAATTGCCTACGTGCTTTCAATTCATACATTCGTGATATATGATAAGATTAAAATAAAAACTATAAAATAAAACTGTAGTATAAAAAATTGTTTAAAATCATATTTTTTGCAGAAATAAAATAATCTCTTCTATTAATTGCTTTTTTAAAAAATAATGATTTTATGACAACCAATATAGAGTACTAAATTTTAATAAAAATATTTATGAATTAGGCATTATATAATAAGATTTTAATATATTTATAATAATTTAAATATCTACAACAATAACTGATTACTAATAACATAAAATTTCAAAACTTTAATTATTTCAAATAATTAGTGAGTAAGAGAGACGATTGTATATATAATATATAGTTACTTGCAGATGAGTATTGTGAAGAAGAAATTATTGAAATAATGATGCTTATAGTAACGCAATACCATTTTATAACATTATTCATATTGTAATAAAACAGTTTTAATTAACGAATAATAATGGTCCGTGTCCAATGAAAAGTAGATTGTAGATTAGCGGAAATGCTGGCGTACAACAAGCGAGGCGAACTTGTAAGACATTAGCGCTCGACGAAAGTAGAAATAAAGATCCTATTCGTTTCTCCTCGGCGTACGCCGACAAGAGGACAAATGTCCTCGCTAAATATATACACCCACCGATCGATATTTTCGCTTACAATCTGCTGTCCGCTGGGAAATGTTAGAGAATTCGCCGACAACTTTCAGAGATACTGTTGAAAGAAAAAAATATTAACTTCTATCATTTACTTTATAAGATATAATAATTTTACAATATCCACATATGTAATATTTTATGTATCACAATATAAAATTTCAAATTAACTCTAGTTATATAATTTTAGTAGCTAAATTTTTAATATTTATTTTAAATTTTTTATAAAAATATGTGTTAAAAAAATGTTTTACTTACGTGATCGAGTAAAATACAATTTATAGGATCAATTATAATAATATTAAAAGTTACGAATTTTTTATTTCAAGCGTTTATAACATGAACCGCAAATATGATAATTTAAACCTACTTATTCACGCGTTAAAAGTGAATTGATATGATCCAGTTGCCAATGAAAGTTTTAAATTTAATAACAGCAAGTCAAATTGAATTACATCAGGAATGATTTTTTATAATCAACTTAGCGCATGAAAGTGAGTGTGAACGAATTTCGAGCATTATTATATAATACAATTATTTCGATTTTGCTACGTGCACTTTTAACGTCATCACTCGTCTCAATTTACATTTATAAAAGCTGTCGATTGATAATAATACTCCAATATGAATAAAAGGAAACAAAAAATCTTCTAATACGGCATTGCACTTGATAAATCGAGTAATAATTACATTAATGTGTAATTTGTTGATATTTGATTGCACACTTTGTTCTGTTACCGTCAGTTAATATCTATAGAGTGTGTGTGTGTGTGTGTGTGTGTGTGTGTGTGTGTGTGTGTGTGTGTGTGTGTGT
>NW_017305938.1:1289218-1299205 GCF_001594115.1 Trachymyrmex septentrionalis
TAACTAAATTACTTCACAATCTCGCTTAATTTACTTAAAATAACACGTCACTCTGCATATATTATTCTATATCAAAATTAATTATTGTGACTATAATCCATTCTGATATTTGATATTTCAGCTACGTATATTTATATAATAAGTCTAAAATATTTTGCGTTCAAAATATTTTTGTCATGTCAAGTTTGAACTTTAACATTCTGATATCTAATATTGCTTAGCTGATTATATTTGTCGAGTTCAACTCGAAATAAATAATAAATTGATATTAATTAAATAGTGTCAAGTAAAATAATATTAATGTGTTCGTTGATTTAAATATTTATTTTATATGTGACATTTATGCTTTGGAGAAAATTTCCCTGTTATCTTTTATATTACATAGCGTACAACATACGTCACGATCTTCTCTTCTCGATATCATTGATTATTCCGTATTGCAAGTATCTCACATGAAACAACTTGGCACAAGCGCAACTCGCAACCAGTTATTTATTTATAATGCCAAACGACGGCATCAGTCCAAGCTGTCCAAGCAACGCGCGTCATAAATTTTTCTATCAGTATCACAGAAACATTCAGAAGCGCAAAAAGTTTGATCATTGATGTTGATAAAATTTTTATAAAAGTGTAACATACACATTTCTTTAATAAAAGAAAACTCCTAATATAAAATTTGAAATTAGAATCTATTGTCCGCATCATTACTTCGTATAAAAAGATTATATCGTGTAAGTAAATCTTTTTGCGCTTTCTTAATTTACGGCTATAAACTCGTGAATGGCGCAGACAAAAATAATGAATTTGTGTCCGTTGCTGAAGGTAATCACAAAAGATAGAACTCTTTTGTGATATTTACTCAGCGATCTCGTAAGCGGCGAGCAAACTGCGCTCGTTCAACATTCTGTTGCATGAAAGAGCAATTTGATATCAACACGAGATCAAAGAGCACGGATTGTCCATAACGCGGAATTAAACGCGAAGTTTATCAAACCCATAGTTTTACAGATATTTTAAACTTAGGTACAAATCCTCAATTATATTTGGAGAAATGAAGGAGCAAAGCGTGACACAAACTGCGTAACTAATATAGAGTTCCTTAGATAAATCGCGATTTCTTTATCTTAAACATTATTGAAGCTGAAACTATGCCCGAGACAATTTAATAATAAAAAAAGTTATTTTCTCTTTTTTTAAAATTTATATTTTACATGCCTTTATAAGCTTTATTAAAAAATTCTCACTTTTTCATGCATATTTCTTGATTACCTGCGTCATACAAAATAATGTTAAATAGTAGCTGTTTTTGTGCAATAGCTAAAAGAGCTCTCATCCACGGATTAATCTTCGAACGTAGTTTCGATATGTATCCAATAAATAAATATACGACGCGCGTATCTCTTTGAGTTAGTTTCCGCGGATATGTTATATATTATTATACAATATAAAGCCAAATCGCTAGTTCTACAGAAGTTAGTCGGAAGGAATTCAAATATCACCAGTGACCAGTAGAAGTTGAGTTTCGAGGACGGAGTAAGCGTTAATAGAACAATAGATTTCTCGTGAGCGTAAAATGAATTATTCTCGAGCATTTACATTTGAGATATTCGTTGGACATCGAATAAGACCAAATAATCGTACATTTTCACGCGTGAAGAAGTACTCAATAGTTACTTCTTCTACTGTTTCCTCTTCCGTGACATACTGGACGTTTTAGTATTACATTCACTGTCATTGATATTAATGTACAATAAAAATTTTTATATTGTTCTGGTAACAAAACATAATGATAAATCACATCAGGAAATTAGACACTCTCTAAATTTTTTGGAATGAAATCTCACTCCAAAAAAACTGAAAATTGAGTCAATCTTAAAAAAAGAGTGAAAATATTTTCACTTTTGAATAAGAGTAATAGATTTTCACTCTTTATAGGAGTGAGATTTTATTTTTTGGAATAAGATTTTGCTCTTTTAGAGTAAAAGTCATTCCAAGGAATAAAGATGTGAGATTTTATTCTTTTGGAGCGAATCTCACTCCAAAAGAGTGAAAATTTGCCACTCTTTTTCAAGAGTAAAAACTTTTCACTCCAAGAGATTTAGAGAGCACGGAGACGTTGATAAGTAAAGAATAAAAATTGATAAGGAAAGAGAGACAATTAATATTAATATCTAAATCCATAAAATAATGAGATTTTATCTATGATAGTTAATCAATTACGTAGGTATATAAAATATCATTTACCGATATTGTGTAAAGTATTTACATTTTGTAAAGCAACTTTTTTTAAAGGGATCTAACAAATATTATATATCACGTATATACTGCACATACATAACATACATAACATATGTAGAAACAGAATTTCAGCAAAATGAGCGGGGAGCTAATACTACTTCATCCTTGTCGTCGATGTACCATGGCTATGGTGAAAGTTTTCCATCGATCTGGCACGTTTTCCCCGATATTCTCGAAACAGGAGGGTGAGAACCATGGGGGGATGTCGGAGCGGACGGGGATCAACGAATGGTAACGCTGAGTTATTCAATAGGACCTAGCCCATTTCGGGACAGTTCCCGCGAGACTCGTATCGTTTCATCTCGATCCCGTGGGTACGTCCGCTATATGCCATTGTGACCCTGGAATGTAGTTTGCGAGTTCCATGCGTATATACATACGTACTTGACGAAAGTCCGAGTGATCCCCGTCATTACATTGCCAAGGGTAAAATGAAGCTCATAATTCTCGTCTGTGCGACGAAAATCCTCCCTCGTATCGAAAAAAAACTTGAAAAAATACCCAGGCATCTGAATTACAAAACTCTTGAATGTTACGTTTTATTGGATTTGCATGATTTATTCCATTACGAAAAATTTCATGATATAAATTTTTTCAATATAATAATTGTAAATTGTTAAGAATGCTCAAACATAAAAATAGTTCATTTTAAAAGCTAAAAAATAAAATATATTTTGGAAGACAAAACATTATATATATTTATATATATATTATATATATATATATTTATATATTTATGTTTTAATTTAAAAAATTTTTTTGTAAAATTAAATTATATAGTTGTACTTTAGAACATATTGCAAAATAAGAATTAATATTGCAAAACATAGCAATGCTCTAAATTTTAACAAAATTAATATAATCGTACATCTACTAATATTGTTTATTCACGTCACTTAAAAAATACATTTTTCTACTATATATATATATATATATATTGGTTACCGCAAATATCACTCCATGCAATATCACTCTATAGTTGAATTGATAAAACATCAACGGAATGAGAAAAATTCAAATTCTGAGATGATATTTTTCGTAATAAATGCTTTACAGTGTTTTAAAGATGCTCATTAACATCAATAATATTAAATTGCTTGTTAATTTAATTTGTATTGATATTATGTAACTCTAATTTAGGACTGGCAATATATTTAAAATACTTATATTTAAAACATAGTTTTTGTAATACAAGTATATTTGTATTTTGTATTTCAGCAGAGCACATCAAAGTATTATTTTGTATTTAAAATCGAAAAATTGTAAGTCCTTTGTACTTAGTAATTGAAATAATAACGTCAATTGTCAATTTTAGAGTATTTGAAATATAAAATACTTTTAATCTTTCGTTATTAATACTGAAACACAAAATACAAAATATTTGCAGGTACGGCGTTGAAATGCATAATACAAAATACAATTGTTCTACAAATATTGTTTTTCACATAAAAATATTTCAAATACATGCCCAGGCTTGCTCCAAGTCAGTCTAGAATTGTTCCAATCAAGATAAATAATCGATGCAGTTTGCGTGACCTGTAAATTGTAAATTTACACAAAAGTATTAAACACCAAAACGTGCTATGACTGAAGAAGAGATTTATTTGTATTGAACACATTTATTAGCTGTAGTAAAAAGTCATCGCGTTTTTTTAAAAGACATCTATCAGTAAAAACCGCAATTACTTTCTTACCAACAATATAAATATATCTTGATAGAGTAAAGTTTCAGCTTTAAAAATCTCTTTTTTAAATTATACGATACGACAATTTTTAATGGAGTTATGAGCAATTAAAGTCAAAATAATTCTTTTATTTAATCCGCGATAACTCAGTAATCAAAAGTCGTAGGAATATTAAAAAAAAACGATTTTGTAGGGAAAGTATCAAGCTTTCACGATAGGTAATCGAAAATTTTCTCAAATTCGTTTTGGACACGTTACAAATCCACAAAGTGAGAAGAAAATTTTTCGTCTTTTTCAGCTCGTAGTTTTTGGTATGTAAAAATTATCAAACTCATATAAACTTAAAAAATGTGATAAGCTTTTAAAAGTAGAGATTTCAAGCTTTAAAACCCTTTTTTTAAATTTGAATTTCATTCATTATTGACGAAGATATTGTATATACAACTTTGAGCTAAAAAATACGCGATGACTACACATAATATTAATCGATTTTACCAATTTTCTAATTCAACATTATTTTAAAATAACTCAGTGATACGCTTTATCTATTTTAAATATACACATAATATACGCGATGAATATATTTTATTATAGCTGGTTAATTTATTACAGCAATCTTGACAAAAGACGAGGAATATCAGTATCAATACGAACTATCGATTAGCACAAATAGCTTTTAAAAGATCAATCAATCATTCGTGTTCTCTCGTTACAAGAGCGAAATTCTCTTCCTCCTTCGCTAATTACTTAACTCTCGGCTGCAACCCCAGTGAGGAATGAGAAAATTTGTGCCACCACAGCAATCGTTTCGTGTACAAGAACAACAGTCCAGCATTTCATGTTTCGTGGCAAAGGCTTTCTCCACAGGTATTGCGTGTATCTTGATCGTACATTTCTCTTGAAATTCTTAAATACTCGTAAGCAACGTTGCAAAGCTCGGGTACCGAGCATTTAATGTTAGTGACAAAGCGTCGCGGTTCAAGAATAGAAATCTCTTGCTTATTTATGCGAGATTGGTTAGCACAGAAGGACTCTTTTGACTACATCTCGCTCCGCTTCTGGCCCTCGATTCAACTTTTACGAAGGCGAACAAGCGAATTCCACGCGAATACCGACGTTGTATTTTCGCCGGCGGCGAATCTCTTCCTCACTCAATGATCGTTTCTTTTAGAAGCTCGAAGATAGCGACTTTGTAGAGGAAATAACAGGAAAACGGCGGCCAATGCGGAAATCCACCGCTTTCTTAAGCCGAAATCTCGATCGCGCACACAATGGCGAGTAAGAATATATAAGAGATCGCCCCACAAAATTCGCTCGTTATCCGCCGTATATGATTATTACCAAAGATAACCGTTAGATAATTTCTTTTTCTTTATATGGGAAATGCGAAAGCCTAGAAAAAAATTTCAGGTCGACTTTTCCTTTATCCTTACTCATTCTCATTTTCATTTTTCATTTTACTATACGACACTTCCGAGATTACAAGATGCAATTTCTTTTACATTAATGGTACAATTTCCGCAAATTGCTTTAATTTCTTTTGTCTTTGATGTTAAATCTTCAAAAAGAGATGAAAAAAGAAAAAGAGAGAGAGAAAGAGAAAGAGAGAGGAAAGAAAGCGAGTTTGTTAAAATAAAAATTTCAAAAACTAATCATAACGTATCGCTATATATAAAAATAAAATTAATATGAAGAAATAAAATCCGACCGAGTTATTATAACAACATAAATATAGTAGAAAATGCCTAGGATCGGTTAAAGTTAGATGTTTCGAATAATAAAATATTCTTGGTTCATGAATTCAATTTATCTCAAGTGTGAGCCGAAATTCGGACATTTAAACACAATCAATCTGAGATATTAATAAAAATAAACTTAATATATTTAGAAGATATTCTTTTAGTTGAAATTACGAAATTACGAAATTAGTAGTGCGGCGATGAGTTTAAAAATTAATCGATTTTGCGAAAAGAAAATAATTCGCCTTTAATCGGATAATCTGTTTGAAAATGTTTTCCATGGTTGGTAGCGATTAATGGTGATTAAACTTTTACACACAGCCATCCCCATGGAACTGACTGTGGCAAATTCGATCTGAACTATATCCCGTGGTAACTTTTGCTACTTTTGATAACGCGTAAACGACTGACGACGGGGACGTAGACCAGAGTTGTCTGTAATTGCACCGATATTTCTCAAGTCGACGGCTTCGAAGATCACAGGTGGAAGGTAAACGTCGGTACTTCTCCTCGCCGTTCTTTTCCTCGGCTTTTCTCATTGCGGACGCGATTAAATGCTTCAACTTTCCTCATAGTCGAGTCGCCGACCGTGCAGTATTGTGCAAGACACTTTCGTTAGAGAAAAATACTTCTTCACGCTGTCGTACCTTTTATCGACTTGTCTACTTTTGTCGTGATTTCTTATATGGTCAGAGAAAATTAAAAGAGCATCATTGTCGGAGTCATTATGTGATAAATAATATGCACTGCGATTTACTGTTGCGATTGGTATTAACGAGTATATAACATCATACGTTTTACGTCAACTTGATTTATATGATTTCGTAATGGATTCTCGGAGAATAATGGAGAACGCGGTGAGTGTTATATACAAACAGCGCGAACAGTTTCAGTTAAACAAAAGTTTAAGCATTATGTATGTACGACTTGATCACGTTCGCGATATTTCGAGCGAGTGTATAACAAAGATAAAGAACGTCCGTCAGCTCATATATTCGCGGGAACACCGTTCGCGAGTTCTCTGGTAATTCGCACAGACTCGGCTGTCGTCACACGAACCATTTGATAATTTCCCGCCTCGTTAGTTAACGTAACGGGTTAGTTACCGTTCTGTTACTTGGTTGGACGTGAAATATGTTTCACGCGCATGGCAGTAGCCGCTGTCGACGTGTACGCATTAACGAATTTAGGCTGTCGACGGACTGCATCACGAACGTTTTTAATAATTCCGAAGCTTTTTTAAAGTGATCCTTGAGTGCGGAGAGCGAGTTCTCCAACCAGCAATTTCAGTAATAGCAACGCGGTCTGGAAACTTCGCACAAAAAATCGAAGTCACCAGTCGGCCTGATCACACTTTATTTATAGTGCGGATTTTCCGAGGCATACAGTGATTTTTTTTCTGCAATTCGAAAAACATCTGTATATTGAAGTAGATAATTGTATAAATAAAATTGTATAAAATAAGATATTGCAATGTTTAATTCATAGTCTTTTGAGAAAAAGTACAGTAATGCTCTGAATAGACTAATCTTTCAAATTAATTAATGCTTACTAAATGAAAATGTAGTAATGAATTACTAAACTGTTGCATAAATTTTTAACAAAAAAAAAATATATATATAAGAAGAATTTAATCACAATTATAAAAAAAAAAGATTTCTTGGAATGTTTAATTCAGTCTTCTGAAAAGAAAAAGTACAAAATGCCTTGGAGAGATGTCTTTCAAATTAATTAATGCTTACTAAATAAAGAATATAGTAATAAATTATTAAACTAAATAAATTTTCAACAAATCTATGACAAAGATTTATATAACAGTATAAGAAACATTAAGTTTATAATTTATAAATTAATAATTAATTATACTAATTTTATTTCTTAATCTGCGCCACGCAAAAAATACTTAATGTTTTAAAATAGTAAATACTTAATGTTTGAAAGACAGATGTTCTCACTTACTCGAAAGAATTCATATGTCTATAAATTGTTTCGATGTATGTACATCGCGTGCTTCTTGTCTACTGTCTCTCACGTTTGCGTTTTGAATCCTGATAAAATCAAATTGTTCCTTCCACTAACCGCGCCGCCCCGAATAAATGTTATCTGCAGCTATAAAATTTAGTTGAATGGAATATAAAGCATAAAACGAAGTCGCGATAAGCCAATATCTCTCCTCACGGCTCGTTACGTTTACGAGTGTTTTACGAAGTTATCCGGCATTTCTTCCGCAAGAATTCCTAAACAAAATCCCCAAGAGACGCGTGACTGGAATTGTTCGTGATAATATTCGCGAATAGGGATGTGCGGTTACATGTGCATTGATGTATGTATATGTAGCTGCATTATTTCCGGACACATTGAGTCTATTCGCAGATAAAATTATTTTCAATTGGAATTCTGCAGAATTCAAAGACATTTTCTCAAACGTGAATTTTTCTTGTAGATATAATCGCATGTGAGCACCTATTATTTGATATTCAGATTTCTTAATGAGATAATCCCGGTTTTTGTATTTAAATTTTGTATTTAATCGCTCTTCGGATAAATGTCCTCCTTAAATCATTACTTTTGCTATCAGAAAAATTGTCAAAATTTTCTTAATATATTCCGTCTTATCAAGGGCGGATCCAGATATTTGTCAATTTGAGGGAGCCAGTGGCGGATTTATGTATTTTTGGGTAAATTTTTGTGGATTGAAGAGTTTTTTAAACACATCATGCGCCAATTGTAACGAACGAATAACAAAAAAAAAAGGGAAAATTTAATTATTTTCCATCATTCTTATATTTTTCCGTCCTTATTATTAAAATTTGCGCTACAAGTGAAATTTTTTTAAGGTCAAATACGAAAAGATAGACAATTATCATTAACATTACATTACAGAAAAAGTACTAAGTAAATATTTAATTCATAAAACATTTTCATTTAAAATTAGATCAGCAAAAAAAGAATATATATGCATAACATTTTACAATTAAATCTCTAATTTACACTTACTATTTCTGATAAACATATTCTTTAACAATTTCTATGTCTGTATGTTTGTAACAACGCAAGCTCTAAAAGTTTCTCCTCACTCAAAATCTGTTAACCAAACTTTCAAACGCCAAAGGACTGAGAAACGTCGTTCAGCAGAAACGACACTTATCGGCAGACACAGTAATATTTTATGTAGTCTTACAATTAATGACTATTCGCATAACGCTGCATAAGGGCCATAGCACGAGTATCGTCGTAGTGTCGTAGCCATTTTATGTCTGAGCTTTGCGTTACTTCACCTATAGTCATCTCTAAGACATAACGTAAGCAACGCACAAAGAAAAACACGGCACAAGCTTTTCTAATTATTCCTTATGCTATGTTCTTTTTTGTGCGTTACTTATGTTAAATCTTACGGATGATGTATGGTAAGATGATATAAGGCGTTACGACCATGTTTGCGCGATGGCGCTAACGCAGTATTAACAATAGAGTAGTAAGTCTTAAGCCAAGAACCTAAAAGTTTCTCAAATTACAAAATATTTTTGGAACATTAAAATTAATTAAGTATTTTAGAAATATTAAAAATATATGTAACATTTCATTACAAAATATTTTTAAAAAGGAGACTCCAAAGGGGAGGACGGCAATGGCTCCTTCCGTGGATTAGCTAATGCGTCTTATTTGCGTATATCAATTATCTCAGTAATAGTTGACTATATTATAAACATCAGATAATTATTAAGTTCGCTAAAGTAAAACCAGCGCTCTTAATGTAACTGTTTGTAACCTCGAAAGTGCTGATTATTACGGTCCTTGATGTAATATGAAGTTAACTGTGGATGCAAAATTATGTTCGTTACACATATATTATATTTCCTCTAAAAGATAATGAGTGCTTTTTAATTGCTTAACACATTTTAACACAAACGTACACAGGAATGCACAAAGTGTATCATTGTGCACGATTCAATTGGAACAGAATGTGTACGCTGTGCATGGTTGAAATCCGTTTTGGATAGAGTTAGATTAAATGTAGCTTTTTCCGCCTGTATTAAATAAAAAAAAAGTAAAAGTGCCGACCATTCAGCGTCTTCAAATCTCATTTGTAGCCGCCGCAGTTAGTAATATGTAATTGTCTCTAGAAAACAGAAGCTTACACAGCTCTCGACTGAGTACAGACTGTGTAGCGTTGTGTCGACGATAACGGACAATTGGAACGCAACTTGTGTTGCAACTCGTCGTGTGCACGGAAGTGTCTAGATATTGCAATTGGGAAGCATCCA
>NW_017305938.1:1299305-1299515 GCF_001594115.1 Trachymyrmex septentrionalis
ATGTCGTCGTGTGCACGGAAGTGTCTAGATATTGCAATTGGGAAGCATCCATAATATAAAACTCTAGGTGTAAAAACTTATTAAAGGCTACATGACAGAATTATACAGTTAAATGGAAAATATTAACACATTATCTATTATTTAAAATTTAAGAAATTTTAAACAAAACAAATACAGATACACAGAATATACAATATATATATATATATA
>NW_017305938.1:1299758-1300266 GCF_001594115.1 Trachymyrmex septentrionalis
ATATATATATTCAGTTTGACATATAAAACGTCATAAAAACATCCATCAGATCGATATCAATATGTGTACATTGCTTTGTAAAATACATCGGCAATATTATATGATATCGTGAAACGACCGCTAAAAGTCGTAACGTTTGAACAGCTGCGTGCAACAAAAGCGAATGTCACGAAGAAATAACAGTTTGGATTTAAACGATTACTTCAGAAATGAAATCGGGAAATCTTTAACAGCACTCTTCTGTCTGTGTGTTCACTATGACTTAGAAGCTTCTTATTCATAGCTGATCTTGGTGTCTGTTACTTTATTACTTTTATTCGCACACAGTGGCCGCACTTTCAAACTCCATTAAATTCCACCATTCCGAAAATATCGTTCCGTTCAGTGAAAAATATTTTTGCTCAATAACTAGATATGCCGATACTTCACCGAATCAATACGAAACACGGGAGTTTGTTCGTAAACCGATACTTGCATTTATCGTGAAGATAACGAAGCGGCGCGTTAC
>NW_017305938.1:1300366-1318969 GCF_001594115.1 Trachymyrmex septentrionalis
GTAAACCGATACTCTGATACTTGCATTTATCGTGAAGATAACGAAGCGGCGCGTTACGAACCATTTAATCTTTCATCGCCGCGAAGGCGCGCGCTCGGCCTTTTTATTATATTTTCCTGCAAATACATTTCCTATGCTTATATCTCTGAGAGATTTATCTAATCTTTCATAGAGATATAAGTATATCCGCAAACTCTCGCATATGCATTCATTCGGAAGCGAACCGCCCCTTTACAATCACGTCATGATTTATTGCCGCTTACATTCAAGTCGGGATTGGGAACTCCACCAATTCTTTCCTGCAGCATTTTATCAATAACGGATTGATAAGAAATAGGAAGCAAGTGATAATTCAAATAATTCTTGCATAAATCAAACTAAAATCCGTATCGGTTTCTGTATACATGTGTTATGAAGCAAATTCAAAAACTATAGCGTTTAAATTATACCTTTCTTTCTCAATATATAGATGTGGTCCACTTAACGCTATAAATATTTCAAAATATTTTTTGATTGCCCAATTAAAAGAAAGAATTTTACTAATTGACTAATCAAAAAATACTTCGCAAGTATATAATTATACGAATAATAATTAATTAACAAAATATCACATAGCTTTTTTGAAGAAAACATTCTTAAAAGCCTGAAAAATATTCTAAATCTAAGTAATATTTTTTAAATAGCACTAACAATAAATAAATGTTTCTTTATTGTAAATAAATGTTTATTCAAAAGAAGGTAGTACTTAAATCAAATATATGTTTACGTTTAGTAAATATTTATTTACAATAAGATAATGTTCTTAATACTATTCAAGAAAAGAACATTACTTATTGTTAGATTTAGACAATTTTTTCAGTGTGCCAAAACATATCTGTCTTGTAAGAAAATGTGTACGTAAGTAATTAACATATTCTATTGCATGTTCTATATTTTAACAGGTATATTTTAACAACTTAAATCTATTTTTTGTTATAGCAAGGTAAAGTTTGAAAAGCTCTGGCGATTTATTCGAAGCTCGCCGGAGATTGGCCGATTGATTTCCGGCGAGCGATTTACATCCGAGAGGAACTTAGGTCGGCCGCGAGTGAAAAAGTCCGCACAAACCTTTCAATTCGCTGGGTCGAGAAATCCTTCGAAAGGCAATCAGCGCCGCACAAACATTATCGCGTAGTTCAAAGCTGTGGCGTAAGAGGAGATATTTCAGATGAATAAGACGGTTGGCCGAGCCTCGAGGAAATTACTTTACCTTCTACGAAAAAAAAGGGGAAAAATTGAAAATTCGCAGCGTAGCGGTAAAAGAGACTTTATGATGCCGAGAGGATGTTATAATAAAATATTCGAAAATGTATTAAGATGAATAAATATGTCTGACGTTATTGGAGAAGCATGAAAGCATAGAAGCATATATCGTTGTTATAAATATGCCATATGGAACATTCGTAATTTGTGTCACGTATACATAAAATTAAATTTATTATCACTAAATCAACTCAACGAAAATATCATGGCATATTATACCACGGAAAAATATTAGAGTGTCATATATTATCATGTAATACTTCATGCAGTGCCGCTTTTAAAGCAGTAATTAACATTGAAATTTTAATATAAAAACGGGATCGCAATAATTTACGAGAAGCAATAAAAAATATTGCATAAATAAAGTAAATCTATCATGAATTTTCACGCAGGATTGTGCTGCATATTTCAATATTACGTTTACATAGAATTTTTACGTATTGTTTACGTTAAATTTACATAAATCTGTTTCATGTAAACAAAATAAGCAATGTAAATTATTATAAATTGGATAATACGATACAGAAAGCAGTAAGTAAGTTTTGCGATTATTAATAATAAATTGCGTTCGACTATATTGATAAATAAAAATATATAAGCCAGATAGAAGTGTTAGTGTAGTGATAAGTGTACTCGAGTGTAATGATAAAGAACATAGGTGATTCATAAAATGTAATTTACATAGCTTGTATATATGTAGAGATGTAAATTATTATATTTAACGCAGCTTAGATAATATTGATTTTTCCGTATAGCAGATCCTAGATAAATATTTTAGCTCACAGTAAATCTCATCCATTCTGCAATGTAGTTGATTCGACACGCCAAATTGATATCAAACGGATCCTTTCAACAGATATGTCGCTTCGTATCCGCGTGGTTAACCTGCTTGACACAAGCGCGTGTATCCATCTACCGGCATAAATCAGAGTAGCTACAGTCGCTACAGAGCTAACACGTCTGATAGTAACTAGATGTACACGTTTAGGTAGACAGACACCTACATAGTAGTAGTATAACCCACCTTTAAAATAAGTTAGGTAAACTATTAGGTCGGTTTACACAATGTGAAAACAGCGAGTTAATATAATATCCGAAGATGAAACCGAGAGATGCTCGTTTGTGAAAATACCAAAAGAAAAGAATCCGATAACGCTTTCATTTCGTTGCAGTGATTTAAAGCTCGCGAGTAGAAACATTACTTTTCGTAATTAATCCTTGAAACTGCACGTTTCTCCACTTCTTGATAAGGAAAATGAATTTTCTGATTTAAATTGAATATAGGCAATGGGATTTAGTATCTATATTTAAAGAACAAAGGAAAATAAAAACCGTTTATTAAATATTTATGTTCTTATATCAGGAAATAAACGCACAAGCTCGCTAAATTGTAGAGTGTAAAGTTTTGAAATAAGCGAAATAAAAATTTAATCTCGTATAGAACAATAAAAATTTACATTAAATGCATATATACAGTAACTTCAAAATATCTTGCATAAATGTAAAATTTATTAATATGATAATTTAAATAACTCTATTAATCATTCATGCGATATTACATATCGATGAAACAACAACAATCCCAACATGCAGTAAACGCGAAATTGCAATGGCTTGCCAATAGCAAACGCGAGTACAACGCGTCGATGCGTTAATGAAGTTGTTACTTCTGCTTGGTATAACCAGTTTGCCGCACGTTGTGATTCTGGTATAGCCAACTATCGAACATCGCAATTATAGCGAATCAATAATTTCAACCTGAGCGGCGATTCGAGAACTACGTGTAACTTTCGCGTTCGATCAGAAACAGTACGGCAAATCTGTAATGTTGGATGGTCTATACGGCGAGTCTTTTATTGCAACTGAGTTGAGGAAAATTTCGATAACTGTGACATAATTCATTAATACACGATCTCAATAATTTCTCGTAATCAGTGATAGCTTTAAAAACATTTCCGACGCAGTTATTAAAAATGGCAATATTATTCTAAGACTAAATGTTATTTATATTAATTTTTTAAAACTAATTATAAATCGTTTCGGTGTGTACAACATATCTTTGCAATTAATATATTCTTATAAGAAATTTTTTTTGTAAAAGAAGGAGAGATCAAAATTTGATACTAATTTTGAATTCTCTGATTATTAATAAAAGTGGCAATGTATTTTCACTCAATTCAAATTTTAATTGCGTGATAAGTTTTACAATTATCGCATCATATATGCGGTATTGCATACGCTTTGGAAATATCTGTTTTCACTATTACTAGCATTGGAGAATTTTGTAGAATAACGAATATGTAAGCGTAAGTAATACAATACACTGTGGCAACGTTTGGTTTGATTATGCATAACACATGTTAAAATTAAATAAAAATTTTAACTATAAAGTCGAATATCATGCACAGTATATATATATATATATATATATTCAGTAGTAATGCATACTTGAAATAGTAGAATGCAAAAGTATCTACAAAAAGCTACAGCTCACAAACCTCAATATCCGTTTCAGTAATTATTTACGCAAATTATTATAAAAAATTAATTGAGCTGTAATATTTTTTATTATAAGAGTAATTTTTTGTTTGCAAATTTTGTAATCAACTTTAATTAGACACATATTATGTGTAATTACACATTTATTGTAATTTATTTATTATTGTCTATTTTATAATATAAAAATATTAGTAGATATAAATATGTATAAACGAATAGATTGTAGGTTTTTTTAATACAAAGTATTAATCACGAAATTAAAGGAAACAATAAAAATTTAATTTTTTAAGTTTAATTGTTAGAGTATAATTTGAATGATTTTATATCTTTTTTAATATATATTTTTATTTCTTTTCTAAGTTTTATAAATAGCACAAATAATAAGTAGATAATATTCAAAATTTGTAAAATTTTACTATAATTGTTACTTTCATTATATTTGTTTTATATTTCCTGCTTATATATTTTAACAATTTTAAATTACAAATAAACGTTCCAAAAACACAGTCAGTTTAGTGATTTTGAAATAAATAAATAACGTGTGAAATTTATAACCGCCATCAGCAGCTTTATGTATTATTATATGAAATTCCGCAAGCAAATGATTCGCTTGAAATTTCCACAAATGAGAGCGCAGAAAGTATTACCACAAAGTGCCACGGAATATCATATGACCGACAAAATTGCTTTAATCTCGTCGTCTTTTCCTCCCCATTTCTATGAACGATACTGACTTTTAGCTTCACATAAGCTAAGCTCCCTATTCCACCTGGATGAAGGAATTTTTAAAAAGTACGAAGAAATAAATCCCAAAGGTTTCCAATAAAACTCGGTACAAATCTCAAAAACAAATTGCAAATTAATAAAAATAAATAAGACGCTGAAAATAACACATAAAAAAATATAAAATTGCATTTATGTTAAATAATGTTAAATTTATAAGAAACTCAAATTTCCATAATTTTTTTAGTTTCTGGCTTAATTGTTTTCTATTAAAAAAAGATGATATAATAAATTAATAAATTAAAACATTTTTTCATGTATTTATTCACTCGTATTCACGAATATTTTTATATTATTGAATATTAAGGTGTGAGTTCCAATGAGAAGAATTAAAATATTATTATTAAAATGATAGGAAATGGAGAGCAATGCTAATGTCGTATGAATGAACATTCTACGTATAACTTCATTGAGTTCTAAGGATGTTGCTGAAATTCAACGCAGGATTCCAGAGAAGTTTGTAATTGTAGGTTTCCGAATTTCAGAATTGGTGCCAGCGTTCCACTTGCCTGCTTGAAACTTCAGCTTGGAATCATGAACTTTGAGTTATTGAACCAAATCATTAGTTGCTCAAACCAACACGCATTTATTTATTCATTTTTGTTAGCACTGTGTTAAATTATTAGTCTTTTAGTATCAAAACTTTTGGTTTCTTTATTTTTGTGTTTGAAAAAATAAAAGAACAATTATAAAAAGATTATCAAGAATTGACAAAGAATTTTAGAGCAAATATGCAATTAACATGAAATTTCTACATTCCATTGTATGAAAATATAGTCTTTAATAAATAATAGAGTTGAATCCACATAAAGAAATAATAGAGTTGAAAATACAAAAATCTTTACAAACAATCTAGAATTTCTTTTGAATTACAAATTAAATGAAAAATTGAGTTATTTTAATTGTTTGCTAGTAAATAACGTCACTCCAAGAATCAATGAATTATTTGAGATATAATGATGTTCTATAATAAACTATACAATTTTCATGTGTATAACTTTATTGATAATATAAATAATTTATTTTTTACATGTTGCATGTTTATCCCGCATGAAAATTTACATAATTGCATAATAATGTGTTTTTTATATGTGTTTTAAATTATACGTTATTTCCAATTTCATACTGTGGCGTCGTCGAATACTTACAAGCTTTTTATCTTTTACTTTGTTTTCCTTCTAGCAGATTACAGCAATATAGGATATCAGCAGTTAAGAATTTCATTGAATCGTGAGAGACCCTTGTTAATCGGTTGCACGAAGTGTAAGATCGAAAAGAAACGTACAAAATTGGTCCGGAATTTAATTTGTACAAAGCATTCCGTGAAAATCCGTTTCAGATTCCACATTATTGTACTTTCTCAAAACTTCCGTTCACTTGACACAATACAGAAACGCGCTAAAGAAACATCATGGATATATACTATTAATATTTATCTTTTCGTTAATATTCTAAATTCTAATTCGTTTCTTTGTTACCTTTTTAGCTTTTGGAAATTTGAATGCTATTCTAATTTAAGTTTAATTAAAGTTAGGCAATAGTTACACAGTGTAAAGCTGATTCGTAGATTGTAACACGTTGTTTTATTTAAGTCTACCGAGAGATGCATAAACTTACTCTTAAGATTATGTACAAAATTTTTCAATTTAATATTTTCACTTTTTAAATCTACAGTTCTTCCTTTTAACTTCCTACCAAGATAGGAAATTTCTAAATTTACAGTATCTCCTTTTAGTGAGGCATAAGGTATAAGAACCGAAATCCACGGATAGAAGCACATACATTGTACTTTATCGGTGTGGACTTAACACTATGGAGTGTCTGTATAATTCTTTATTAATATTTTAATACCAGCACAGTAAGAATTATATAGACACTGCATGATGTTAAATTCATAGTAATATTTCTTACAATATTAGATTATACAATATAGAAATTTGTAAAAATAGCATAAAATTCGATAATAAATTATTTATTTATTTTAATTATTTGTTTATTTATTTTAATAAATTATCTGTCGGGATCAATGTACCTAATAAGAATATAATATGTTTGTCTATACCTACTTTATTTTACAGAGTATTAAATTTTGTAACAACAATTTGGCCGGTATACGGTTGATTGTTTTTGTATAAACATAACGTCGCACATACATACATCGCTTTATTGTCACTCGCGCGACAAAACTCGGGCGGACAGCCAACGACACAAAACACTCTGTATTACTTCAACGTATTACTCTTCGGAGCATGGCAAGTGATAGGCAACGCCAAATGCGATTATTGCTTGCGAGTAAGTAGTAATTATAAATCTGTGCACGATTAGCTCTAGGTGATTGACGACTTGTAAGTTTCGAGATGGTAGCCGCGTCAAAATGAGTATCTCGCGTGATCTTCTTGTATTCGTAGTACAGATTGAAGAGGAAGAAGAAAACGAGTATAATGAATAATTGTTTCAGTATCATACATTTAACAATTTCTATAACTCTTGAATTTGTATATATCATGCAATGCACACTTTGAACTTATTCCATCAAAATTCGATATCGTACAGTTTGCTCCGTCTGTACGTCTTTCCTTGATTTCATATTGCATATTTATTAACTTATAATGTATATTTTAATAGTGATTACATTAAAACTCAAGAGATAATTTAATTTATTATTCAAAATGTGGGAAGTATGCCAAAGTGCAGGTGTAGAAGCAACAGGTACAGTACCATGGTGGATGCAGCATGAAATAGTCAATAACGTACAATTTTTGAATTCCTTGAAATTGATGAAAATTGAGCTTAATTATCAAGACATCGTGCATATATTCAGCGATTTGCAATTAGTCATATTTCTCTTTTTATTCTTCTATCGTGACATGGAAAATGCAAATTTCGGCAATACCGTACAATAATGCGTCGCGATCTTTAATCTTCATATTCTGTGTAATAATGAGCATATATAATTATAATTAATCATATTTTCGCGAGTGAATACAGAAAGAAACAATTATTGGAATCTGAGAGGAGGAGGAAGGATATCAGATAACGGCGGAGTAACTTTGAATTAAGTATAAGTATAATTTATAACTTGATTAATTTATTATTATTTAGTATTGTAGAATCAACTGCATGTTTATTTTCTCAATACTATTTTATATTATTACACAATGAAATATAAAATATTTCAGTTTATTTTTTGAGATATTTAAGATATATATTATAAAGTTTATTATAATTTAATAATGCATTCAGTAAAGCGTTATATAATTTTGTAAAATAATGTACTAACGAAAGAATATATAATATTTTAATACATATTTAAGATTTATTAAGTATTAATAATATTGATACAAAGATTACGTTTATACAACTCTCATTTAAGTCTTATATAAATTTTTTTATTAAAAAATTTTTTTTTTCTCTAAAATTATGTGATTATTTTCAAACATTTAAAAAAGATTTATAAAGAATATATAACAAATTTAATACATTTAACAATTATTTTTGTTAGTACTAGTTTGAACGTTGGTTTAAAATTGAGATATATTTATATATTACGAATCATAGTTACGTACTTAATACTTGGCTGTTGCGCGTCGTATTAGTAAGTGCTAATCTGTTTTATCTAATATTGAAAGATTAGAAGAGAGAGAGAGAGAGAGAGAGAGAGAGAGAGAGAGAGAGAGAGAGAGAGAGAGAGAGAGAGAGAGAAGTACCGTAGTATTTCGATGCTAATTATAAGACAAGCACAGCAATATGAAAATTACATTATTTATATCAGAATTAATGTATATTATATACATGTACATATATCGTATATTGTATGTACAAAATATCAAAAAATAATTAAAAGATTAAAAGAACATTTCATACATCTATTATTTTAAAATGTAAATAAGCTAGAATAGATTAGTATATTATTTAATTCGGCATCATGTTTATACATGATCACGTGTCAGTTTATATGTGCATATAAGAATTACAAAGCTAATTAAATATAACTCATTATTATCGATGCATTATTAACCGATAATTTGTTGGCACATATTTTGATATTATATTATATGCCAGAATATTAATTATGAGATTCGCAAATCGCATAAAATTTGTAAAAAATTTAAACTTGCTAAAAAAGAAAAAATGTTTTCTCTTAAGTAACTTGAGTAAAGGTAATAAAATATATAAAATGAATAATATTAGAATAACTTTTGCTAGAGAAAAATTATATTTAAATTTTGTAAAAATATTAATTTTTTACACTTTTTGCTAAACATACAAATTATGGAACATACAAAGTTAGGAAACCATTTCAAACATTATAAAGAAATATATTAATAATTTTATCTAACATCATTTCACTTTCAAATTTTATTTAATATACATTACTACACATTACAGTTGATTAAATTATTATTGAAATCTTCGAATATTTTAAAAATACAATTTCAGTTATATTTTTTAAAATTAAATTGCACAAACTGGTGTAAAGAAGCAATAGTAACAGATTTTAACTAAATTTTTTAATTAAAATATGCAATAATGATTATTAATAAAATTTATAAGTCACAACGTGACGACTTTTCCATAATTTTTCCTATTTATTCATACTTGTTGATAGAACTTGGCTTTCTATATCATTAAAATTAAAAATCAATATCAAGCAAATATCATATATAATAAAATTGGATAGCAAATAGCATTTGAAATGAGGAATGTATATATGCATAGTTAAATTGAGCATGTGAATTTTATGCCATATCATCGACTGACTTTGATCACGTATAAATCGATAATTATTGTTATCTCTCATTTTGTCAGAATGTTCCATAACCTTCAGAATACATTGTCATAAAATATTATAAAAATTACAGGACGTTCTACACATTCGATCATTCCGATGAAATACTTTTGCTAATGACAAAAAATTTCGAAAATTAGTGATACATGTGATATTTGATAAGAGAATTATTTCAAGATAATTCTGATGATATTCACAGATAGTTAGCCTCTTATATGAAAGGAGATTGCGTCTCAATAGCCTAAGATAGAATCGACACGAAGCTTTGTCTCCCTTTGGTAATTAAAGCTGTGATGTAGGTCAGAGAATCTAATTACACTAACTGCATTTGCATATATATAGATATATAAAAGCACATACCACCATTCTCACGCGGCATTTATGCAACATGCATATAGAACGAGACAACACAGTAGTTTTATGCGCACATAAATCTACATACGCGCACTCTTTTGCGCGTATGTGGTAAAGAACACGACGTGCAAAAGCATACCCTTGAGATTTTATCGTAAGTACATATATTGGCATAATCAACTCTCTCTCGCACTCTTAGCGACTCACATTCTTATTGCCAAACACTTTTACATTTATACATTTTTTGTATTATTAAATAAAAAAAATTATACAATTTTTTAATCATTATGCCTTTTTCTCTTTTTCGGATTATTAAACGAAGCGAAAAAAATTATAAAATTTTCAAGTAAATAAAACAGGTTATTTATTCAGCACTTCATTCACATTACATGTCTTAGCTGCAAAAGTAAACTTTTGATAAATTAAAACTTGATTGATTCAAAATTGATTGAAAAACAGATATGCTATTTAATTTCATTTTTCAAAGCTTAATTTGCTAAAGTGTCTCGCATTTGCAATAATCAAAATACAGAATATTATTTTATTATTAATTGCTAAATATATAACATATTCAACGTCGATATTTTTTTAATTAAAGTATTTTAATGTAATGACATTCTTAAAATAATTAAAATAACTTTGTTGATAAATTGCTGTTAATAAATATAAATGCTCTTCCGCAAAAATTGACATTTACTATTTATAATTTATTTTTATTTAGATTACATTGTAATTAATTGAATAGTGTGTGGACAATTTGTTAACGAAACAACGGGAAACGGAAAATATATGTATTATTAAAATCGAGATTATTAATTGATGTACAGACCAGCGAGGATGAAGGCGTTCTATTAATTTGAGGAATACGGCGAGGCAATGAATTGGGACTCTATCGGGGCTAACCTGATGAAACCAGGATAATTATCTGGCCCGATAATGGTAGACAGAGTATACGCCCGGCATTCACTATAACACTGTCGCGTCAAAAGGCTTTGTAATTCGACTTGAATAATGACGCTGCATGCCGTTCTACGTTGCTTTGTGATGTGTAATTGCAACCGCTAATATCGATGATTATAACATCGCACTCTACAAATTCTTGTATATGTATGTAAAGCACAATAGTGAAAGGAACGCGAATTCAATAACTATGTTAATTATATGTAAAATCAGTGTTTGCCTGAGAAATTAAACAGTATGTTTAGTATTATAGAGAAAGAAAATAAAAGAGCAAAATGTATCTAAAAAATTGAACAATTTTTCTCCCTTTTCTTTCAATTTATCTTTAATGAATATTATATAAAATATTAACAAGTATATATGTAGAACGTGGCTAATAAGAGTGCAGTGCAATAATCAAAGCGTAATTAATTTTACAAAGTAAAACAATACTTAAAAATAATATTTGAACGTTTCAACTCATTTTGATTTGGAACCTTCATCAGCGATGAATAATCTTCAAATCATTCACATGTCCTTCACTCTGCAAACAGTCAGTTACTCTTGAATGCAAGATCCAAAGTGAAATTTTCAACCATTATTCGATTAGACATTCAGGAAGTGTGTCTAAAACGGATGTGTAAACTGCAAACATCCAATATTACAAATCTGAAATTTGCTGAGAGTGCCTCATCACAGAGAATGAATATACATGCTGGTAATGTGATAATAATATAAGAATATGTGGTTTCACAAAACAATGAAATTCCGCTATACAATTCATTATAAAATAAAATATATTGACAAAGTTCATATTGGAACTACCAAAGTAAGTCAAAATAATCAGTTGGTAATTTTTTTTCAAATTTATAATAGTATATTTTCTGAAATTATGACTTTTGTTGAAATATGTAAAAAATTAAATTGACTAATCTATTTCTTACGTTATTATTTTTTTCGAAGATTTTTCAAAGATACATTTATGAACAATAGAACTTAATCGTGTCTTAATATGAAACTTAATATAAAATTAAATACCTTTAATATATATAAAATATTATATTTTTAATAACATTCAATTTATTAGAAGAATATAATTATGAATCGTCTTGTACAAATAAAGATACCAAATGCAAAGATACTTTTTCTTTCGATTTTAAATAGTTTTCATATCATTAATGCAATGTGCTGTTTATCAACAAAATATCGCATTATCGAACAGTGATAGGCTCGAAGATTACGAGAATGCGCAATTGCATTGATACATTATCACCTTGATTTAGAGGAAGCAGTCTATTTCGGAGTTCATTGTGTCGCGTACCTCTCTCGCAGGAGGGATGCGACTCTCTGCGGAATACTGCAAATTACAATCCTAGTAACAAATGGCGCTATAGATCCAAAGACCGTGTGCTAGTTATTTCAATTATTACTCCATACGATCAACACATCTTCCGATTTGCAACACGCAGTATCGTATCCATTAAGAGTATCGCGAATGTAAAACGGTCAATCATATTTCGTTTTCGCACACTGCTGAAAACTTCCTCCATTAGTGTCCGATGTGTCCGTCCCCCACATTGTACCACGCGCCAATAAACCGACCCTCGCGTTTAAATTTAGGGATTTGTCCCGGTAATAAATAAAGACTGGTGTAGCATGACTAGAACCGATCTTCGTCGATGAATGATCGGGGAAAATGTCCCATTATGAAGATCACAATAAGCGTGATGAATTGAGAACGTTAATTCTTTTGACAGATCGACGAGAATAAGGAAAAAATACTGTCAATGCAAATGCTGTATGCAATAAATATGCATAGTCATTGCAAAAATTATTATAAGAATATGTACAATCGTTCGTATAATGTACTTTGATTTATGAACTTAACTTACAAGCATCTCGATGAAGCTACGGCTGACAGGATATCCGGTAGTAGCAGAACCCGTTATATCCCGTATACATAGTTTCGGTCGCAAATAACTTCACAACAACGTTTACAGACTAACTCCAAAGCTCGCCAGCTACAATTTCCAGCAAATGTTCGGCAACCAATCACGCTTTATATTACTCTCGGTCTACCTACGTAACGTCAGTACTTACTTCTCGTTTACAAGCCTTGAAATTTCCTCCGTAGTAGGGTTCCTCCCGCGTCCTCTAGAGACTACTCGGTGCAACGGAGTTGAATTAATACCACTTACATACGCGTCGTTAATGAAAATTAAACACGTCTGTGATATGTGGTCAACCATTACGGATAACTGACCGTGATTGCATCTTCTGAAAATTATATGGTATATCGGCAAATATAACAATTTCCCATAGGAGTAAAAGTATGTAAAAAGTTATACTTAACATGCATATTATTAAAATGTGTTTGATTTGTTATTAAACAACTTTGATTTAACTCGGATATAAGCTTTAAACAAAAAATATATAATTGTAGAAAAAAATTTGATCATAATGTGATAATATATACGTGCGAGTTCATGAATTGAAACACTATCGAATACGTTCATATATTATATTATGTCATATCATTTCGATCTCTCATTATTTTCCAATAGAATAATTTTGTTTAGTATTTACTTTGTGCATTTTATAAATTATTTATATTGTTAAATATTAATAGTTTTTAATTATTTAGAGTTTTAGCTTTTAAAAATATTCTGTAATATCTATTAACTGCTTATTTAAAATGATTGAATTTTTAGTCTAAATTATATTTAGAAATATAAAGACAATCTATACGTAAAATTATAGAACAGGGTGACTGAAAATCTTGAAATTAAATTTGATTAAAAATAAAGTTCATACATGTTAATAGCACATACTATAAATCCACGGTCCTGGTCATTACATCCTCGACAGAATTGAATTATCGTGCAGTCGAAATCAAAACGTAGAAACGGGGAAATAGAGAAGAGAGTTCGTGGCGATAATTAATTCCACGTCGTTGACATATGGCATTTGCGAAGACGCTATTTCGAATTACCGTGCTACGCGAGCACCTATATCGTCCGGAATGGCATATAGCTGCGACTTGTCGCTACCAGACAAAGCATTTAATTAACTGAGCTAATCTAGGCTAAACAGTAATTAAAATTGCAGGCTTCATTTTTCGCTGTCCTCGTTATTACGCGATTAATAAATCGCTTCCTTGTTTTCATAATAGTTAAAAATTTATCTACTTTTAACCGTAATTAGTCTGTAGTGAATATTAATATATGGGTTAAAATCTCTTTATTACAAATTATTATATTTTCTTGAAATATTTTCCAAAAAGAGAATCCTCGCCCGCAGAGAAAGATTTTTTTCGATATTTCGCTCAAAATAGCGCAACTGTTGGAACTGACATTTAGCAACATTTTTGATCAATTATAAATTGTCACACGTTGCAACTTTCTTCGTAACAAAAAAAGGATTGTCAAAATCTGACATTTCGTTGCGGGTAAAAACTTGATAATAGACAAAAATTCTTCTATACATTCGCATGAGAGTCCGAAGTATCATTACATATTTAATCCTAAACTGTTTTATTCATGCCCAATATACATATAATAACTTTGTAACTTATTTGCAATGCTAAATATATAATTATATATTATTTCATGTATAATATTTAACAATTATACAATTGAATATATTTATATATTACGTAAGTATGCAATGTTCAATACCAATACATATTTAAGAATGTATTAATAGAGAGAATGAATATTTAGCAACATTTAATAACAATATAACTATTGCCATATAATTTATAAATTAAAACTATTCAAATCTATTTGCATTATATATATTATGCTACATCATTTCGAGTATCTATCGATTTTCTAATAGGAAGCCAAATAGTTCTGCGAATTATGTACATATATTGCTAAACTCATAATTTTCTACAAATAATACGCAAATAGGTTTAAAAAATGTTGAAATATTATTTTAAAAATAGATCAATAAAAGAGTATATTTAATAATACAAAAATTAATTTACTCAGCTTTCTGTTGGAATATGACGAGAAATAAACTTTAAATAAACTATCAAACGCATAATATAATATAACGTAATATAATACGGATAAATTTCAAAAGTTTCAATTTGTGAACTCACGTGTAAACAGTTATATTACAATCATATGTGCAGAAAAGAATTTTTAATTCAAAATTCCTATTATATAAAACAGAACAGAAATACATCAATTCATGTGATTCGAGAGTACAAAGTTTTCGCACGCATCCATATGCAAAATAATAAATTTCCGTAATAGGAATTTCTAATCAAATTGACAATTGATAAAGAGATACCATAATCGCGTTTTCCACTTCGTTATGTTGCACAATAACATTTTTGCAGATTTGTTGCTTTTATTGCTACCATTGCGTGTTTCACGTTGCAACATGCACGTTGCGCAACGTTACCACAGCTGCAAGAGTAATCGCTGCATAACGGACCTCCCCTATACATCATCGCGAAAAGAATTGTCAGTTTTTCGAAATCGCATTCGCGTTCCATCATAAAT
Source organism: Trachymyrmex septentrionalis (assembly GCF_001594115.1). Classification (NCBI taxonomy): domain Eukaryota; kingdom Metazoa; phylum Arthropoda; class Insecta; order Hymenoptera; family Formicidae; genus Trachymyrmex; species Trachymyrmex septentrionalis. The sequence continues at coordinate 1,315,550 of NW_017305938.1, forward strand.
GTCCGCGCCAATAAATCGAGGCGACCGAAACAACTCGGCACATAGATTTATCTACGTACTCGCTTTCAACGACCTCGGGCGAAATTCGTGAAGACGATCCACGACGATTTTTCCATTACAATTGATAGAATTCTTATGCGACAATTCTAAAAAAAAAAAATCATCAAACCGCGATATTCACGTCAACATTTTATGCATTCGAGCTTTTCATCATAGCGAAAAAAAATATATAAAATGTTTTTTATTGTATTCACGTACTGTATGTTTTAATTTAAACATACAGTAGATAACTATATAAACCTATATAAAGAGAACTGGATTTTACTTATCATTTATTAGTATTTTGCTAAAAATTTTGCTGTGTGCATATTTGATTATTAAACGAGTTAATTTATAATTTATTTTCAAATTCATTTATATGTACACGAAGCAAGCTTTTTGATAAATAATTTGTCACTCCGCTGAAAAGTATTGAGATACAAACGTTATATCGAGATGCTTTTTCGGAAAAAATATTTTTTATTTATCAATAAATAATAGTTTATACATAAAATAATATTTAAATCTTTTGCTTACAATTTTGCTCCTTTATTTTTAATCGTAACACAGTTTATTTCCAAATGCAAATTAAATCAAAGTATGTTAAATCGAGATATTTCTTTAGCGGATTAGTTAGGCAATCGTGGCCGCCCTCAAACTCGCAAAAAAACAATTGCGCTCTCGTGCTTAAAGGAATGCAATTTCACCGTCACGTTCACCCACGATTGTTTCGCGAAAGAAACTTCGTGCTCGAAAGAGCGGATAATTGGCCTAAACTATCGCCGGGGTAGACTGCGCGCGGTAGGAATTTCTTAGGAAATCCATTTTCAAAGTCGAACTGATGCTCATGTTAGTTATATAGATGCAATAGATTCGTCTCCGTAAAGAGAATTTTAATCAAGTAGGGATCGCATGTTAAATTCACTTATTTATGCAAACGCCAGTAATCAGAAATTTCCACCGCTAAACATTTTTAAATCTACAATACTTTTTTGTGAAAGATTAGACAATTTCCATGTGTAAGATAAAATTAAAGAAAAAATAAAATAATTTTATATAATTTTATATAATAATAATAATAATTTTAAGTTATAAAAATAATAAATAAATTATTTTTACAATTTAAAAATAACACCTAAATATTTTCAGTTCACATTAAAATCATTATTATCTTTAAAATACATATATTTATAGTTTTTATTTTTATAATATAAATAAACAGATTGTGTGTGTGTAATCTTGGATTATTTTATTGCAAGTTTAGGCAGCTTTTTAAGTAATGTATTTTTAATACATCGACAATAATAATTATTATACTTTTAAAATTGTGATTTGAAGAACAAATATTATATCAACTGAATATTCTGAATCTGCAATATGTTTGAAGAGATTGAAGCAACAGGATTTATATTTTGATCACTCCAATGTTTTGTAAGAATACAATTAAATTCAATTTTCAAACAGCATGTATTTTTACGAATTTTCATTTAGACCGTTATTATTTATTTTATCAACACTGAAAATGACGTAGCTATTCTGGTTCGAAACGACTTGTTAATGTATCATATCGCAAGTATTATTAAATATTAGCATTTTACATCCAGCTTTTGCCTTTAGCTTTTTTTATTCTATATTTACATTAAATTATCTTTCTTTAATATTTTATATGATCTAAAAAAAAACAATAAAAAATTTTGCTACAATGAATTTTACGGCAGATACACATACTAACAGTATCGATACCATATATTACGAAGGTGAAATATCGATTTTGTTTCATGTCGGGAATCTCTTCGATATTGCATGTTAAAATAACTCATTGGATATATTGATGAGAAATACTCTCGACAACTAATTCTTCTATCTATATTCAAATAAATGATAGAATTCCATGGAGGCATTTCAGCCAAAAAGCGGACCGCGCGTTTGTACAAGCGGCGTAATCATCGTGCTAACGATGTAAAAGCGAAATATCGTGAAAAGAAGCGTATTCGGTGAAACGGGCTTCCAAGCCTCGATTAGCGCTTGTGCCGTGCTCGTAAGTAACATACGTTGATTACGCTCTCTATACGCTAATTACGTTTACGCATTTACGATCACGCGTGTCCACCGACTGCTAAAACTGCGCGTTCGCTTGCATACAATGTGTATTATTCACGACTGCCAATTTTGCATGTGTTCAAAACAAATTGGCCTCAATAAGCAGGTTTGTGCTATTTGACAAATAAAAAATATCTCGATTATTACAGAACATTTGAGTTACGTTAGTAACTATTATAGAAAAATTATGTTAAGCAAAGTAAAAATTTTCTTCCATAATTTCTTAGTTGTGTATTCATTTTACGAAATCGAATTTTTACATGATTAATATAATAAATAGAATTAAAGTTGGACATTTAAAAACAAATAAAATATCTACGCCTATGCAACACATTCTAACAATATTACAGCAATATTATGGCGTTCCAGAAATATTGTAGTAACACATTGCAAACGTTGCAGCAACATGTCGCAAGCTTCTAGACTCTATAGGTGGTAACAATAATAATTATATTAAATATAATATAATCACTAATATCATAATCTTTTGTTAATACGAAATTATAATTGACTTATTTAATGTATCGAAAAATAAGTATAAATTCAACAATGATTTTTAATATAAAATACAATAAGGATAATTTTTCAGCTTTAACTGTCAATTTCATTAGATATGTAAATATATAGTTCCTACTTTTATGATTTCTGTGTGAGGTAACCGGATCCTACGTACATAGGAAGAATTATCTTTTACGTAAAAGGAAGTCTCGCGCATGCTGCTTTTAACATCGCTTTTGATTTCTCGTGAGTTGGGCGTTGAAAGATCCAACCGAGGTTATACCCAGAAAAACTTCTGATATCGGTGCATGACAGGGATTGTCGAAAGAAGCATAACCGTCTAAAAACAGAGTGCGATGTGCGGAAGAATGTCGGTGGAAAGGAGAAGCCAAGGGGATGAATCCGGAGATAAAAGAGAACGGGATGCTGAAAACCGAGTCGGTGAGATTGGATGCAGCTGCATATTAACCTCCCGGTGGGAAAATCGTGATGAAGTCAGATTGCCCCTCTCCTACTTATTCATTTGTCTTCGCGACGCAGGAGGGTTGCTTGAGATATCCATTAGATAGTCCTGAAATTCAATTTACGGACGGTGAGCGTGTGCCGGATTTCACGTGAATTAAACCGGGAGTACTATTACATTTTGCAAAATTATATTCACTAAATACACTCGTTCACTTGGCCAGCAAGAAGACACTAAAAGGGAATGTTAACAAAAAAAATTTTACACGTGTATTTTCAATTATTTGTAATTTAAATCTAGGATATATATATATATATATA
>NW_017305938.1:1319069-1327639 GCF_001594115.1 Trachymyrmex septentrionalis
ATAATTTTAATATTAACATATAAAATTAATATTATATATATATACTTGTGTGTTTGATTCATTATTATTTTAATTTGCCATTAAGCACGACAAAAATAAAAGGAAACGATGTACAATAAATAATATTGACTGTGAGAACAGCAACAAAAAACTATATTTAATAATTAGGAATAAAAGGAGATTGATATTACGAAAAGTCGCGATTTGCATTTGCGATATTTGCTTTGTGTAACGTATTATAATTAGAAACTTCCGGGCGGTCTTTGTGCGAGCTCTTCGTATCCCGAGGGCTAAGAGGAAAGTACACCTCCGTAGAACGCATGAATAACGATATAGGGTTATACACCTCACGCGATGCCGGGGGGGGTTATACTTGGCGCGAAATTTCACGGGAAATCCGTGCAGCATTAACGGCGGAAACGCGCAGTTTAAACCGTACCGACGCTGCATCGTGCAGGGCGTAAAAGCGTGCAGTATTGCATTTGGGATTGTCTCCGGCTGACCGAGTAAGCTTCTTCGTGGTCCAACGGCACCGATTTAGTTATCCGTATAATAGATAACGGTAAACGCATCAGCCTGCTTTTCCACAAAATCCTCATTACAATTTAACATTGTCTCCATACATCGTTACTAAAGAAACAAACATTTGTGGCGCTCCGCGAGAATAATACTATTCTTTACAATCTTTTATCAGAAAACTTATGTAAGGCTTACACCATATAACAAAATGACTAGAGAAAATATAAGATAAATAATAAATATAGATATTTCTTAGAAATTAGTTTATTATTTTTGCTCATTATACTATCAAATGAGTCAATATCATAATTGTAATATCAGAATTTCCTAAGAGGGGAAATATATCCAGAAAAGATTCTAAAACCTATTTTTACGAATTTTTTTGGTGAAAACTGTTATATTAATTTAACCGGGAATCACTAATATCTTACATGTATATTATAATACATAAAATTTTTATTAAAAGTATTAACAAATAGTACCGACATAATTATTGACAGCAATAGCGGTTTGCATTGTAGTTTTCTTACAGTTTAACTGAAAAGAAAACTGAAGAAATTTTTGAAATATATTAATCTAATCTTTTCTATAGAGATTTTTTTTTAGAGTTATGGCTTTTCTCTTTAAAATAAAACAACATTTTTTGACAAAAAATTGTATCTTTTAGATCCAGAAGTCTGCCATATCATCAAAACTGAAAATATCCAAAATCGATTACGACAAAAAGACTAGACTTATCAATATAGTTCAAGCACTAATCGAATTTTTTTGTTTCAGTAAACTATATAAGGAAAAATGATTATCGTGAATCGTTATTACTTGGCGCCAATAATTGCCAAAAATATTATTTATAATATTTTTTTTTAATTTTATATAATACTCACTAATATACGTACAAAATATTGATTAAAACTTTGTTAGAGTAAAGTTAAGTTTTTAACAAAAAAATTCGTAAAAATAGGCATCTTTCTAACTCTTCTAGATGTATGGATGTTCTTCCTTAAAAGAAAGTCCATTAGAAGTTCTATGCGAAACGTACATATTAAAAAAGTGCATTAAAACGAGCTTACTAAAAGAAATGTATTAAGAGGAGCCATCAAACGTCTTATCTCTTATCTCCTACCTTATTTCGTATCATTTGTTTAATTCACTGTTCTCTTATAATCAATTTCTCAACATCTGTACATATCATTTCTTCGCTTGAGTCGGATGCTGTTTCTGTTACGACTCGAGAGGACGTTCCAGTGTGCCACGTTCACGAAATCCCCGTGCGGATATCGTTGCGACGCAGCTTTCCGCGGTGCGAGTTCGCGGATTTGCGGATCCCGACAAATCCGATATTTTCTCCAGGTCGACTCCACGCCCGTATATCATTCACCGCAAGTAAAAATCCCCGAGCTTTATAGAATAACGTTTCTCGCGCGGCGTACAGTAGTCGCGATGTGAATTTATGCTGCGATAAATAAGCTCACGCGCACGCAAGAGTCTGCGATAAAGTCTTTTCCTCGTACGACACTGTAATCGCGTGTACGATGCGCGCTGTATGTTCTTATCGTTGTACTGTAAACTGCGGGAAAGACTGTTGGTCGATGAATCGTGGAAGATGTTCCCCGAGACAGCTGTAAATGCGCGTAATATACGTGTACCTGTTATGTATTCGTTTATAAATTAAATGTTAATTTCAACGAGATACAACGAAACGACCATTAAGCGTAAACTCGACTTTTATCGAGCACAAGTCGGTTTGCAAGCCAAATTAGATACAATTTAATCTTTAAGCAAGTGGGATGCTCAGAACACTCGGAAACAAATTGTATCTTTATAGTTATATCTTTTTAAAAGAATGTGTAGAGTTACATTATTTATCTAAATTTACATTATTTAAATATTTGTATAAAGTTACGTTATTTATCTAAATTTTCATTATTTATATTCTCATAGAAGAATGTAAAAGTATTGAACTTTATAACATTTTATACTTTTTATTTTACTCTTTTAAAACAAGATTTTTAAGATAGCTATGCGAGAAATACTGTGACCATCTACTTAGGTTAAGATACTACGAATTGCGGAATGATACTGAAATGCTTATCAGTGAAATATTTTGAATATCTTCCAACCTTCAAATACTGAGATAAAAAAATAATGACACTTTTACTGAAGTTGGTCCTTGGGACATTGACTATGTAAAAAAAAGAAATACTTATACTCATTATAATCTGCGTAAGTACCTTCCACTATCACGGCTCACGCGTTTGTGTACCTAAAGATTAATTTGAACACTAACCCCTAACTTTAGTACTTGAGGGCTAATTAGAACACTAACTCAGCACAGACCTTTAAAGGATATCTTATAGTGTTTTTCACTAGCAGAACTGGTGCGCACTCAGTGCACATTGAAGATATTGTACACTAACTTAATCTGAATGTAAAAGTAAGATATCTCAATTAATAAAATTAACGTATATTTTATCAAATACCACAATAAAATGTATTGAGAATTTTACGGTTTAATTCGTTTCTATATATTTATTAAACGTACATCTTTACGTCGATTTGTATACAACGGTTTTAAAGCATTGAGTGCGCACCAGCTCTGCTAGTGAAAAACGCTAGTAAAACCGCCTATAGGACATCACTGTATCCTTTAAATGTTTTAAGAACATTTCCAGAATATCTTGAATAAAATGTGCTATATAGGAATTTATTTGAATCATTGTCCTTTTTAAATATTCCATTCTTTCTTCGCTTTCTTCAAAGCTGCATCAGCTAATTAAATAACTTATTTAAAAATCGTAAGTACATTTATAAAAAGTCTAAACAAAAATATGTGACAAACAGTTCAATCGAAGGGCCTTCAAATGAACGACTTGATCGTTCTGTATCTTTTGTCCATTTACGCTCTTTTTGTTAGATTCGTCGGACCAGATATTCTCTTCGATAGACGATCTCATCGATGTTCAATCGCAGAACCACTCCTTGAAAAAGCACTTGCCGCCGTTTGCTCATAAATCTTCGAGTTCGAAGCAATTCAGCAACGAAGATATCGCGGCAACCAATGGTAGATCAAAATGAGATCGTTTTATGCGGAGTCCCACTGTACTGTACGCATATATCACAACAGTCGGTACTTCGTTTCCGGAACGCGCAAAATCAATTTCCGATGCGTAAATAGGACCGCCGTTTGCCGATGAACTCCGCTATAAAACGGACGCGTATGAGTACGGGGCGGCTTTAATGCACGACTTTAGCAACAAATCGAATCATTGAGTTCGATGAGCAAATATTACCCCCATTGAAAATTCATAGCAGCAACTGTTACATGCAAAAGTCTAATTCATCACTTCGTTATATCTATTTCATTTTACATTTTACAATGTACGCAATACATGCACGCGAAACGTAAATAATATAATTAATTAAGCACATTAATAAAGTACATTTTTAACAAATTAAAGCTCTAACATTTAATATATAGAATATATTATATAGTCAATCTGGGAATATATAAACTATTGATGAATCCAAAAAATTACCGAGAGAGAGGAGAGTCATTAATAGAATTGCGTATTATTTGGGAAATGAACATATTGTAAAGATTGTATTTTTTTTTTAGTCAAAACATCAGATATTAAGAAACACAACGGCGTTAAACAAATGTATGTATCAATCGAAAAGACATGGAAACCATCTCTTGGAATTTTCTTCTTTACAAATATTTATAACAAAATATTATATATATTTTTAATATTTCTGAAATGTTAAAAATATATATAACATTTTGTTTTAAATATTTTTGAAGAAGAAGACTCCAAAGAAAAGACGTCACGGTTTCCATGTCTTTTCGATTGATACATACATTTGTTTGATGCCGTTATGTGCCTTAATATCTGATGTTATGACTAAAAAAAAAACAATCTCTACATGTTCATTTCTGTAATAGTTGTAAACAATTGAATTGATTGAGTATGCCATACCGAAATGTGTTGTTCTCATATTGTGGGTTTAAGAGTCAATATATCTTTAATGTACTGAAAATTATTAATGACTAAATCCGCGCCTCGTTCCTGGCTCTGTCTCGTTACTATTTCTAAAGTAAAATGAATGAACCTTGTTTTCATATAATAGAGGACAAAGTTTCTTTTCAGAAGAATGCAAAAAATATTAAAGTGTTAGATATAAATAATTACATTGCATCAATATAAATAGTGTTAATAGTTCGTAAAGCATAAAATCTATCGGATCGAATGGTATCAAAAATGTTCTTTTTAGCAAAATGATTAATGATGTTAGCAGAAAGCAAGAAGATAATCGTGAACATTTATCACTTTTAAGCCTGAAATTTAAATACTCGATCATCGATACCTGAAGAGATTCGATACTTTTATAGTTCATGAATGCATTTATAATTATGTTTATTACTTTTTACAAATATTTATTGCAAATAATACGCTATTTCTGTGAGATTAAGCAGCATTTTTTAATAGTTACTCGTACAATATTTTACAGCATTTTTATATACAATGTACCCACAAATACGCATCAATTAACAATATAAACAGATAATCGGTTAGTCAATAGAATAAGCAATTATTATATATTCTATGAACAATGATCTATATTTTTAATATTGTACATTCTTCATTCATTAACACGATATTTGTTAATCGATTGCTTTGAATATTATATTATGCATTCCTTTGAATTAGTAAAATTTAAATAAATTGAAATAATTAACATAAAGTACGCATTAAAAACAATATATATTTAATTTTTTGCAACTTATAATCAAATTATTTGAACAATTTGTCATAAATCTTCGAAATTTTTACAAAATCTGTTTACATCTTTAATATCTTTAAAATATCTTTTTAAATTTTTGAGGTAAAAAAAGCTATAGATAATTCTTTTAAATTAGTATTTTCAACATTTTAAATAAAATAATTATTTGATCTTTCAAATATTAAATATTAAAATCAAATTTTCTGAAAGATTCTTTATGTCTGATTGAGGCGATTTCCTCGATCAAATTATAAAAACTCAATCTCGCATCAACCCCTAGGTACACTCTCGCTACGTCATGCATTCCATGTGACCAGAGATATGCAGCCTCAGTGAATATATGGGCCGCAAAACCCGTTCTCTTTTTTGCACATTTTGTTATCCGTCGTGAACGCGCAACAAAGGCACAATGTAACCGACTGACTACAAAGATTAGTTGTGGACCGTGTGCATTGCTTTCGCGATGGCATTTGACGAGATCAAAGCCATATGCGAAAACAAGGTCCCCGGCATTTCCGGTTTGTCAAATCAAACTTGTGTGTATGAAGGAAAAAAACATCGTGGTATCCAGTATAAAACTTATAAAAAAAAATATCACGCCATTGTGTCGGAATTTGCAACTATATAATTACATATAAAAATGCAAAGATCCGAAAACTAATTTATGGGACGTAAATATATCATCGTTAAAGTTTTCATTAAATTCAATAATCGATGGATATTACGAGTATAGAGTCAGTGTAGATGGATTTACGAGTATAATTGAAACTCGTGTCGAATCGCGAGGTGTTAAATGAATATAAAGACGATGAATTGTAAAACTTGTTGCCTCTCAGCTGATCTTGATTTATTCACTGCTCATTCGCCGATTCTGCCCAATCGAAGTGCTCTTTGTTCAGTGTATTTCGATAAAATTTACAGTACACCGCTGCTCATTTCCGCGCTCACGTACCACCGTACGTAATGAATTTTCTGCTTATCGAATAACGATTGTAAGCATAGAGCACTATTGTGCTTCATTGGCGCGACGCGAACAAAATTTCTATTTATCTGGATACAAAATTAAAATATCAATCAGACTGATGTGGTAACAATTAAATTGTTAATTACGTGAAATGGGTGTGTGTAAGAGAAAGGCAGTCGGCACCATTGGTACGTCGTTTTATGCGTGGCAAGGTTGGAGCTGTCTGACAATGATCGGCATCATTATAGCTTTGACGTTATTCTGTTACATTTATGTAATTGTACGTAAACTGCAAAGTATATTTACAAATATAATGCTCTTTTTCAAAATCTTTAAAAATCATAACCGGCTTAATAACGAAAATACACAGCTTAACATATTGGAGGTTATTGCGATTAAAATGTAAAATTACATTTTAAATTAAATTTATATCACATTATTAATTTAAATTTATTTATATTACATTTTTTAATTGTATTTGCATTATTAATATTTACGTAGCTTTGCCGTAATAATTATCACTATATACATACATACAATGTAAATAATATTGCATAAATTTTGCTCGAAAATGATATTTTATAATTTATAAATAAATTATAAATTATAATTTAAAAATAAATAGGTAAATTAAATATGGTGCTGCTGATAATACTGTTACAAATTAAAGAATTATTGTAACATGATTTGAAAATTTTGCATTTACCTTGCCAAATGTACTATTAAATTAATAATTGTTTAAACTTTTCAGTCTTAATTTCTATTTTAAATTGTTTAAATTACTACCGAAATTGATAAAAACATATTTATTATTATGTTTTATGGTCATATTTGCATAAATACAATCATAAAAGAATATAATACTTCTTGGAAATATAATATTTTGCATATTTTCTCTTTTTATCTTTATAAATGCTTGATATTACCTTAAATGGTGGAATAAATGATAGACATTAAAATCATTTTTGAAGTACACAGTGACCACAGTAGTTACATGGAACTTTTCAGAAACCTTCGAGATAACGGCATCGCGAAATTAAACCTATTCAAAGTTACGAAGAAGTACGGAAGGACTAAGTAAATCAGAATTCCTAAATGAGCAATTACCATAATGAAGAAGTTATTCAAGAAAACCTTCGACTTCTGGTTAGTGCAAGTAGTAACTGAACTATTACCAGCATCATATATTCCTAAACTCCCCTTTACATTAAAAAAAAATTAATGTATAATTTAAGATAATAAATATGTAAAAAATGTAGAAAATAATTTGAACAAATTTCAAGTGGTTTATCTAAACTCAGGAAGAGAATTCATTTATAATATTATAATATTTACCAAAATTGTTTTAAATCACATTATAATTTATGTTTAAATTAAAAATAGATAATTATATATCTTTAATTTATTTATTTAAATATAAAATTTCTATTTGTGCAAAGGAATTTATGTAAGAGTAGATCATGATAAAAATCAATTATTCAGAGATTAGTTTTAATTAAATCGTTTATTAAATCACAATTAATATTTTTTTTTATAATAATTATAAAAATTTTTTTAAGATACAAAACTCATTAATATTACTATTATTGTTAAAACTAGAAATTTTTGAAAACAAAGAAAAATATTTAAAAAATATAAATGCATTTAAGAGTTTGTAATAGGGAAGCTTTCTGGAATCAGGGATTACTCTTTAGTAAACTAGTAAGCGCCAAAGCGCGTAGAGTAAATCCGAGCTTTGGATGCAGACGTGGCAACGGTTGACATAACTGCCGTGTAAACGGAACTTCAATTTGCGTTGGGATTAAACATTAACCGCTTAAGGCGGCAGGAAATCTTATGCTTTCATACTGTGCAACTCCCAGTACGCTACACCATTTCTCAGTAGCTTAGGACTATCTCAGAGTCAGTTTTGTGTATTTCGATCTCTAGATTTCCGAATATGCATAAAGGACATATAAATCTGGATCATGCCAACAATGATCTCTATTTAATACTATCGGAAATGTGTTTACTTGAAACCGCATTCTCAAGACGCATATATACATATACGGGAAGAATTTTCTTTTAAAATTTACTCTGAAAATATGATACAATATAATATTTTAAAGATTTTTACCATACACTTCAATAAAATTAATCAAACTTATTTTATACTTTATTGCAGTTTTATTAATGAATGAGAGAGATTTACATTAAAATTCTTCGAAATATAACGTTGTCTCACGAGTATCATTTTTTCAGGGTAAACTCTAAGAAAAAATTTTCTCTGTTATACATATACACACACATATATATATATATTTAT
>NW_017305938.1:1327795-1353974 GCF_001594115.1 Trachymyrmex septentrionalis
TAATTTAATTTGAATTAAATATAGAAAAAAATGTAAAGATACGTTATTGCAAGAATTATCTGTATTTATAAAAATATTTTTTATTTAATAATTATTTTATTAAAGAAATTTTTTTTAATTAAATTTATTTAGATTGAAAGAATATGGTGTGCGGAATTTTCTATGCTGTTATGAAGTTTAAATTGTTGCATTTTGCAAAATACCACTTAAATATCATATATTATGCAATTTAATTTGGTTTTCTTGATTACAAATGGCTTAATTACATTATGTCCGCTAGTCAATAGCACTGTAATCTTCTAAATTTTACTTGTGTTTGCATTTGTAATTATATTATGCAACATATAATTACATCATTTAATTATTTACTAACTTCGTTAACTATTTTTATAGAAATAATTAATATCAGCAACATTTAACATTTATTAATATGACACTAATATTGAATCGGCATATTTTAAATTATTAACCGTTTCTTGAAAAACACATTTAAAACAATAATTTTTAAGATAATTTTTTAAAAATAATTGTCTAAATTATCAAAAAAACAATTTTTTCTTATTCTTTTTTGAAAAGACAAAATCCAAAATAAAAATGTAAAACAGTTTTAAAACATTTTTTATAGAGTAAAGGAACATATTAACTATATAAATTATAAATTAATAGTACAATTCAGTGTTCAAAAAAATAATTAAAACAATTTTTGTTTGAAGAAATATTTCTTTAATAAAATTCAATTTTTTTAGAAAACTGACATTTTTTTGAAATATCAAAAAATTATTATACGAAAAAGATTGACATCTAACAATTTAGATTAAACAAATCGGTTATAAGCTCATTATCTTCAAAAAGAAGATAAAAGAAATTAAATTATTTATAACATACGTATAGAAAAAAGACCTATTATATATTTTCCATACATTCGTGTATATTTAGAATGTAGAAGTAAATTTTTTTAAAAGAAAATTTTTCTCTATTAATAAAAGTCAATCTCCATATCAGATTATACATGATAGAATTTTTAAATTAATCTTTTAGTACTGTATAAATTCGTCAAAAATTTCTGTTGGAAGATATAAATATTACCTACATGTAAAATCGTTTCAATTGCTACACGCTCGAAATACATTAATCGCAAATTTTATTTCCGTACCACACCCACAATATTTCTGCTAACAAGAAATTCATTACGAGCGACCGCTGGATGATGGCAACCACGTACTTGATTACTTGGGGTGCGCATACATTTACAGTGGCCGCGATTTACGGTTGCGTTTCCGGCGAGACCGGAAACGGACGGCCGTGCCGGAGAACGCGCCGCTGGGCGATGTTGCGCAGTGTGGAACGGAGACGTGGAACTTCCGACGAAAATGAATTATTCGGTTGCCGGCTATCTTTCGCAGTCGACGAGAAACAGATAGGTACGTCCGAGAAAGAAGAGGAGCCAGCAGAGAATCGACGACGGCGGCGAAAGGGAGGACGAGATGAAGAACCGGAAGCAAACGTGTTCGCTCTCTCGCCATGTTACTCCCCCGCTGAGGATTTATGGTACATTGATTCCACGCGCTACTGCTGATTCGTGCTGATTTTTTTCTAAGAGCGATGGGGTCGTGAAAGCATCGAATACTGTCTTTCAATGGCGGTAGATAATATCACAAATCTTTCTGTATTTACCTTCTGTAAAACAAAAATTTGAAAGTAATCTAAAAAAAAAGATTACAAATATGATACATATAAAATTCTATGAATAAGAATAGAAAAAGAATATGAAACATAATTTTTCTACAAAAATCAATATATAATATTTTATGTTTTTAAAAAGTTTTAGAATGGCTTAATTAGTTAATAATTCTGTTATATTTTAACATTAAATTGTTTATTAATTTTTTTAGAAATTAATACTTTATCACTTTAATTATCTTCATTATATTTTATCTCCATTATATCTTCAAACATACAATCAATACAGTATCCTCTAAGTTGTGCAACAAAGAATCTTATCAATTGTTGTTAAGCTTTAGTAGAAATGTGTGGATTATAGTTTTACGCAAAGAATTTGTTTTTTAATATTGTTGTGTAACAAAATAAATAAAATTCTCAGTATTATATAAACTTAGATTGTAAACATTAATTTCTTATTCTATTTATAAAATAAGTGTTTATCGAATGCTGACAAAATCCGAATGAAATAAATTTTACCTTTAGTTGATATTACAGGATTTTAGCTCTTGTTTTGTGTATTATCTTCCGTTGGAAAATTTCACAGAATTTAAATTTCAAAAGATATTCGTTAATTTATTTACGACAATCAATTGTCATAATAAGATACTAATAAATATTACTCATTTTATTATTCATCAATGACAATCAAAGATACATCAATTTTCTAATAATTATTTTTAGACTTACAGAGCTTACTTCTCATAAAACAGTATTCATAATCGTTAGCTAATAAGACCTTACATATAATGCACACATATATAATTAATATCTTACATATGTAAATAAGACCATATACAGGGTGCTCCAGAATCATCAAATATTTTGAGTGCTAACAGAGCAGACTAAACTGAATCGAAAAGTCCTCGACCATTTTGCAATTTTTTCAATAATTAACAAGATATTAATTACTAAGAATGGCCAAATATTGATCCTCAATAATTTTTTACTCAAGTATTATCAATTTTGCGGAAAAACAGCAAGAAACAAAAATGATTTCTTTTCTTCTTATAAAACTAAAAATTTTTTTCAGAACTTTTTATCAATTTTTTAATACTAGATTTTCTTATTGGCAATTATTAGACAAAGATGAACAATCAAAATTAATTGTTCGTCTTTGTCTAACCTACGTAATAGCATTAAAAAAATCACGAAAACGTGGATATTACCCTACGAGGTTTAATACATAAAGAAGGCCGGGATGTTCATTCTCAGGTTTCTCTCTGATATAAATAAGATTTCATTTATATTAAAAAGAAACCTGAGTAAAAATTTCGGAATTTTTACTCAAATATCAATTTATCAACAACTGGTAACTAATATTAATAATTCTTCTTTGACACATATTGATACTGAAGAACATAAGTTTGTTGGTCAGCAAAAGCAAAAATATCAACAGTCAGTATTAAACAAAATTCATTGATATCAGACTTTCGTTATCAGTACTTAACCAATGTTATCCATTGATGAAAATTTTATCTGATGAAAATTTAGAGATAATTGATCTACATAGTCATCTAAGCTTAACGAATTTATGGACTTAAACTGATTAAATTGCAAAAACTCATATCACATACATATATTCTATTTTTGTATGCTTTTACAAATAATAGTATAATAAATTGCTAAAGAAAAATGAAACCAAAAGGTATTATTTAATTTTTAAAAGAAAAGAATAAATTTTACTAGATCATATAAATTTTTTAACATTTGACAAATAATTCAATGGTAAAATATAATGGAATTATGATCCATACAACACATTTTATTTAGGAAATATCCTGGGCACATTCTTAGGATGTTTAAAGAGCATAGATATCCTCTAGGTATATTTTCAAAGTATGCCTTGTGCTGTATGGGGATATAATTAACTTACTAACACCTATTCGTAAGAAGCATGAAGCAATTTAAATTTGTCTCACAGAAATTGTGTTTTATATTATTTTCATATATTTTTATCAGAATTTTGTGTCAATCATCTTTTTTTTAAATTACTCTCAAATTTCTGTTTTACAAGGGGATTATCCGAACACAAATATTATTTTATCTTTATTTAACATTTGATAAACAAGAAAGATATATAAAATGATACACATCACTCGGATGGGAAATTCGAACGTACCCCAGAGAGTAAATAAGATAAACTTTAATAAGTTAGGGAGACGTAATAAACTTACAGAAAAAAATTAATAAAAATATGTAATTTGATTGGAAAATCTTAATCTTATCAGAATTAGAGAGAGAGTGAAAGAGAGAGAGAGAGAGAGAGAGAGAGAGAGAGAAGAAACTTGGATATTTTAAAAAGTTAAAATGTAAATAAGCAACTTCTTTTCATCAATATGAGTGTACAAAATTGATCAATAATAATTACAAGTTACAAAAGTAAAGAATGAATAAAATTATGTAATTAACCTTCCATATATAGTTCAACTGGGGCTTTGAAGTCTTAAGTAAATTTTCAATTTTAAATTATTCTGCCTTAAATTCGAATACGTATAAAAAAAAGTGAAAAATGTTTTGTATTATACTATTGTAAAACCGTATTTTTGAACATTGAAAGAATGTACCAGAATTTTTTCAGATTTTTTTAAAGCCAAAAGCCTCTTCGAAGAAACACAATTAGTGATTGTGTTCAGTTGGACTAGAAAAGCAGTGAAAAAACGTTGAACGGAGGATTAATTTATTGAATATTATTGGATGATAAATTATTATTATTGCAGTTAAAATTATTTTTAATTAGTAATCTGTAAAATTTTATAACTAGAACCTTATATTATTAAGAAAATATTTATTCTTTTCTAAAAAAAGAAAGAAACACTATTAAACATTAAAAAAAAAGTTTAATTTCTTCTAAAAAAAAATGCTTTGCTTTATTATTAATCGGGATATTGTTATAAATATAACTTAAATAATTGCTTATTTAAAAAGTAATACATATATAAAAAATATTTTATAGATCAAATAAACAAATACGTATTACTTAATACAATATAAAGCGTTTATTTCTGTCATACAATATTCAATGTTATTGACAAACAATAAAAAATTATCAAAGATCAAAATTCTTGCATTATAAAGTTTTATTTAACATCTTTATCCCTTTCAAGTCCCTCCTTTATTTTTCATCAGTTTAAATTGATTCAAAGTAACTTTGTAAGAGAGTTCAGACGACTCTATAAAAATTCCCCTTATTGAATCAAAAGATATGGGTTAATCGACGAAATACTCATCCTTTTTCACAGGCTCTCAAATTTTTTTGTCGACATCACTGAAATCCGAAAGCGGCTTTAAGGTGCAGAACAATACGTGACTTGCGCCTTGTAAGGATATCAGGGAGCGTTTTGATGAATGACAGGAAGTCGAAGAGAACTGAAGGAAATTCTATTCAGCGATTAATTGTTACGCCATTACAGCTTGAGCCATCAAGCGGTCTCTCGCGGCTCTCAATAAGTTAAATTGAGTGTGAATAATATTCGGAGCTGCAAGTCCCTCCCCGTCGAAGATTCGCGCCTTAATGTCTCTTTCTCTCGTTTAGACTGCTGCATTCTCTAACACGCGGATATCCCAGGATCTCTGCTTTCTTCTCTGAACACGGCGATCTTTAATTGATCGTTAAAAGAGTCTTAACTCACTTCGCCAACGACTGTTTCGTGAATAAAGCCGATTTCTCTCAACTTTAGTTCCTCAATTTTATCTCGTTATTGAGAGGCATCGGTAGATTTCATGCACGAATTAATTCGACTGTAATAAATTTACGAAATTATGAATAAACATTCAATCGAATTCTCAAATATCTGTGCCATCTGTAAAACCCTTCACTAAATCAGAGCATTCATTGACATTCTAATTTTTTATATTATTTAAAGAATTCTAATCTTTTAATATACGCGGTAATAAATAGAAATTGATTCATTATAGTAAACTAATCAGAAGAAATTTAAGAAAATATAATACAAATTAGGAAATTAACAACCTTTCGTTAAATAATCAAATCACTCGATGACTTTCTCGTTTTTTATATCATTTAGAGAATTGTAAAATTTACAATGGTAAGAATACAGGATTTTTTGGGTATTAAATATTACAACCGCAGCTATTATCTTTTCTGGATTAAGGTGCAATGTCCAGCATTCACAAAAATTACGACGCTATGCCGTGGATTTTTAATGCACCGGCATACCGAGAATTCCGTATTCACTTCAAGCACGCTCACTTTAATTAATTGTTGAAGCAGGATTTTAATTTACTCGCGTGTTAAATATTTCGAGAATGAAATAACTCGACTCGATCTTAGGTAAAATGTAGGGACAAGTTATTCAAATTATTCTCACTCCCGTAAGATTGTTACGATTTAATAAAGATACGTTTGTCGCGAGAATTGAATGGATTTTCTTCATAATGTAAAATAAGTGATATACCGTTATTTATAAGATTCACTCGCTGTCGTAATTAGCATCGCTTAATGAAGGCTGCACGATGATGTTATTTTAATCGCGAGAGTGAAGTAGAAGTAGACAGGTGATAACAGTCCGTCCTTTCGATGGGAGTAATTAAGAAAATTGCATCAATTTCTCAGCATTTCAAACGCGCAACTGTTTTTACAGATGACGTTCTGTGTCCCTCAATGATATTTATTCGTCAAAAGCGAATCGCTATTTCCCTCCATTTTCTTAGACTCGCTAATTAAATGATTGTTATCCTTCGTTTTTATGCATCGGAAAATACAGTTATTTGCTAATTTCATTGCTTATTAAGGAAGAAATTATATCACGACATCTTCGCAACAAATGTCTCGGTTTATTTATTAATTAGTATAAAGTAACCATTTTCATAACGCACTATTCCGTGAGTGTTACTTGAGCTTAAAAAAGGAATCAAAGAAAAAGATAAAAACGAATAAGCAATAGGTATTGAAATATATCAGAATGAGTGTAGCGTAATCCGTAAGATGTCCGACAATCCCTTACAACGACGTTAATCTACAGTATAGAATTCGTCTTGGATTCTGGGAACACCAAGCTTCCCACATTAATTAATTAATCCGCGTTCTAATCGAACTTCGTTGTTTAGTGAACCGCGACTTCCAACATCGTTCACGATTTCAGTGATCACGTTTTATCGTATATAGGTATCTCCCTTTCTCCGCTTAGAAGTAAGGTAGAAACGGATTACCCACGCGTTAAAATATTTATTAGAATATTTATAGCGACCGTTTGAGCAACTACTTTCAGTAATCAATACTTTTTTCCGAACAATTTGCAAGTACATTGATTGGAAATTCGACGAAATCAAGTAATGTAAAAGAAAATAGTGAAAATGCAATAGTCACTGTAAAATCAACAGTCTATAAAACCAACAATATAAATTTGAGCAACGAATTTGTAGAATCATATTACATATTTTTATTAATCAATAATCTTAACGTTAAAATAAATAATTCTAATATAATGTTATTTTATTAAACTACGGCGGCTATAATTTCCAACACGATCGATTTAAACGTCAGAATTGTTTATTACGTTACTTATTACACGCGCTGTTGTATTTTTCCGACCGTAAGATTTCTATCCTTTCATCCGAAAAGTCGTCTTTTGCCTCGCGACGGATATTATTCTTATATCCTCACGGTTTCAATGTTACTTGGGGGGCCATCTCCCTCGTGAGATATGCATGCTATATGCAAACCTATGTATTATTTCAGTATTCCATACTGCGCAATATTGTGTCAAAAACGAGTGAATCTTTAATACGCCGTGTCATAAATCTCGCATTCCGTTTCGCCTACATCTCACATCCCGTGGCCGTTTACACGCCATACGTTATTTACGTCTATACAGCGCAGTGCTCTCTGCCCTTTCAATATTCCCTTAACAATGTTTCCTCTATAAATTCCATAACTTTATCGGCTTTTCGGTGCCGCTTATTGTCGAATCCAAAAGGTATCTTTTTATAATATTAAAACCATGTCTTAATATTAGATGAAATCGTGATTTGTTAAATTAACACTAATGTAATATCGCAGACATAAAAAATTGTTTGGTTTACTTTATTAATAAAATATTTTTTATAAGATATCTAATATTTTATATTTACTACATTTAAAATGACAGTATAACGATTTTAAAAGAATGCCAATTTGACAATTTTTATTTTGAAAAGCAAAAAAGTTTCGTTGTAAGTTCTTTAACTAGTAGATATTTTTGTTAGAGGAATTAATTACCACGGTTTAAAACTTTCGAACGAAAACTCTAACATAAACAACTATTATTGCTTCATTAAATAGACAAGTGACATGACATTACGTAATTTACTGGAAGATTAACATTTTTTAAATAAAGTTCTACGACTCGAATTCATTAATTTTTAAACTGTTTTCTATTTAGAAAAAAGGAGCAGAATTATAAAATTTTCACAACATTCTGAAATATAAAAAATTTGTTTAGCTATGCTAACGACTTGCACATTCTTCCCTATTAAATCACTCTAGCCCCGGAATCTAATGTATTTTTATATATTTTTTCCGTTTTCACGTTGTCTCTTTTTTTCACAAACGTATATGCATACACAAGTATCATTCTAGTCTGCACGACTCATAAGTATCGCATCGAGAATGACTAAATCCATTGAGGATTTGTTTTTCACCGAGTATCTCATGTAAAGGATATGGATGCTTGAAAGCAGTAAATACCACGGCAGAGGTATCCTCACACTGGTCCCATCCATCTGATCGAGATCCTGCAATCCTTTGATCCTATTCGGATTCGAAGTTCGTGGCCTAAGAGAGTGCTCGTGAGACAAGTTGGAGGAAGTATTGGATATCTGTCATCGGGATTTTCATCATTTCATCAATGCAACAAACAATGTCACGCATATGAAAATGTTTCATTTATGTATCAAATTATGTATTGATAAATATTTCTAAAATTATATTAAGAATTAAACTATAAAATTTTATACATTACAATGTGAGACTTACAATAGACATTCCGAAACTTAAATTATTAATTTTATTATTTTATTATTTTATTACTTGTTGTATGTGTGTGTATTCATATTGCAGTCTTAATAAAATCATTTATTATTGTTAAATTATTTATTATTTACATATATTATAATAACATGATAATTACAGATTATTATTAAAAAGTATTATTAAAAAACACTCTTTAATAATTTATGTTTAATTGGAATAAAATAAAATAGTAATATTAGAGCGGCTCTAAGAATAAATCTACAAGTAAAACGCCTAGGTCCTCCACGGATGTTGGTGTGTATATATAAATTAAACATTTATAATACAATTACTAATTAATTAGTAATTTGTAATTGACATTATTTGGACTTTCGCATTGAAGAAGTCTTAAATGTAGAGTCAAACGTTTGCGTTTATTTTACTTCATAAAATTAACGTTCTTAAATTTTAACGTTTGGTAAGTACATTCCAATTGTATTTACTGCGTCATAGATACAGTGAGTGCAAAAAGTATTTGTACAGAGAAATATTTTATAAAAAAAACTTTATTTTTAAAAAATAAATATTATCCAGCGAGAAATCGATAATTTCAACACTAATTTGACATTGTTTCGACGTTTAATTGACAATCATTTCTTATTGGGTAATTAACAATTTATTCGTAAAAAATAAAATAGACTATAAATATACTTTCTTAAAATTACATATACCAAAAAGATGTGTATTAATTATAGAAAATATATCATCTGAAAAATAAGCAAAAATTAAAAATTACATTGTTTGAATCTTCAAAAAGTATATTCGTACAGTCGAAAAATTTAGCTTCTAAAATCAGGAATATATGCGAGCTCATTTGTTTATGTTACAACAGAATGTATTTATTGTATAAAATTGTTAATCAATGCTTATTTTCTATAAATAAGACTTTTTTTTATAAAAAAATTCTTGTACGAATACTTTTTGCTCTGTATTTAATTTACGAGTGAAAGCTCACATAGGCACATTATTTATATTAAATCTATATTTGCGTAACAAAGTGTAACTAATATATACATTTTTTATTTCTACATTCTTTGCTTGCCACTTGGTAACGCCGTTGACTTACAGTCAATGCTTCGTAGAACTTCCGAGAAGTAAATATTAAAAATACGGCGACATTCATTTCTATTCTCGCGGATGCATATACTCGTAGAATCTTGTCGAAACTTTCGTCGCAATCTCGAGGAGCGAGTACCACGGCTCGACAGCTACCACCTGCTACACCCACAATATTATTCTCGTAAAATTTTTATCAGAAGCACGTTGAACATCATGGCCCGCCACCACTTGAACGCGTATTGCACTTAAAATGTGCTGAGACGTAATCGTAACATCTAAAATCCGCGATATTAATCCTTTAAGATCGTGGATCTTGCGCGCACGCGTTAATATTTTGATATTAATATACAATAATCTCTCTAAGAATTTCTCAGAGTTGTGCATAGTCTTCATTCGCCGTGTAATACAAGAACAGGAACTTTATATCTTGAAAATAACGCGACATTAGATTTTGAATTCTTGAAAGTATTCGAAATTTTTGCCTTAAGTTAACAACAAAAATTCTAGGCATCTTTTTATTTACGTTATAAATAAAAAATCTTGAATCGTTTTCAGTAGATAAAAATTCTTATATCAATAATTTAATTCCGTCATACTGTTTTATATAAGAAAACAAGATTATTGTCTCATTAAAATTATTACATTTTATAAGATATTATTGCGACGTTTATATACAATATTTCCATAAGAGATTATGATATATATATATATATAAAATTGTATTAGATTGCAAGCAAATTAGTGGTAAATGCCACATTTTTTTAATCGCGGGATTTGTTCCGCGCCACTTGGAAAATGTCGAATTCATATGATACAGAAATATACGAAACGGGACTCATGAGAATTCCTCCGAAATATGTAAAATAGAATTTTCTAGCGCGACGGGTCGGAGAGATGCGAATATTTCTGCACGTACACAAGAGTTCAAATTATCCTAAAATTACACCGGCACTGCGTCCTCGTATATTTTGCATCGCGCTTCCTCTCACATGTCGCGTTGATTACATTTTATGCAGGTTTCTCACGATCATAATGCACGTTGCATTACGGTAACATTTAGTGTATCTCCAAAGATCGCGCGGTAATTATAATTGCAACTGCATTTTAAAACCTCTTTCATGAGACTCGCTTTATTAGACCTATTAGAGATTGCATGTTACCAAATGGTACATTTTATTGTAGCACATAAAGCGAACGTAATGCGCTGTCTAGCAAATAAAACCACGACAAAAAATTTTAATAATTCTTTGTCACAGACTTTGTAACATATTATTAACGCAGACTGGTAAATCATCTGACAAATGTTAAAATAGTTTCCGTCAGTTAATAAAATAACCGAAACATGTGGTACAAAAAAGATAAAATAAATATTTTTCACTTTCTTCCATTTTTTTGCAACATAAAATTAATCGTAAATCAAAAGGAAAATCATACATACTCTTTAAATTGTACAGAAAGAAGTCTTATTCTAAAGAGTAATTAAATCGAGTTAGTCTTGAAAAAGAGTGACTCGTTGTCAGTTTTCAATCTTTAAGAATAAGATTTTTCTTTTTAAAAAGTAAGATTTACTTTAAAAGTTAAAAAAAAATATATATATATATATACATATAAACATGTAAAAAAAATGTATATACAGCATTTCATTTTTGTGAAATATACATATAACATTTCAAGTTTATTATAGCGTCTTAAGATACTAATAACGTAATCAAGTTGATGATTAATATTCAATTATTATTTTTGCATTTCAAGTCTAATAATAAGCGGCTCACAGTTTCTATGTAATATATAGTCTCAATAGTATTGGTCCTTTACGTAATTGTTTGATTTATTCATATAGGTCAGCTTAACTTATCGTTTCTTTAATTATTTTACTGTCTAGTGTAAAATAATTCGAACAGGCAAAAGGTTTTACGGCGTTATTATTCGTTGGAAGGTCGGATATGCTAAAAAAGGGTCTCATGTTGTTATTTAGTTATATCGTCGTCATTGTGCTAATTTTTTACGACATTAGTTAGTGCCGAAGCATGTTAGCATGTCCATAAAATAATATTAATGACCCTTCATAAGGACCGTGATAATGAATCATAGAGACGAAGGTGGTTCGTTGACGTCGTACAAGAAGGATGGAGGTGGCTAAGATTTTGAGAATAATTTACACTATTTTTTGTACATTATTCACAGTCATATCAATATATTATGTTGGAACAAAAGTTCGTAGTTCTACATCATGTCTACATATTTTTAAAAAATTTTTGGTAATTATACCATTTGATAGAGTAAAATTTCAGCTTTAAGAATAGTTTTTAAATTGCAGTACAATGATTTTTAACAATGAATTATGAGCAATCAAAGCCAAAATGCTCCATTTATTTAATCCACGACTATTCAATAACAACAAAAATTTTGAGAACATTTTTTAAAAACAATTTTAAGGAAAAACTTTAAACTTTTACGTTAAAAAATTTTCGTAAACTTTTTTGGTCACATGGCAGGTTCACAGTGAGAACAAAATTCCCTATTTTGTCCAGTAGTTTTTTGTATGCAAAAATTAAACTCACAGAAACTCACAAGACATAATGACCTTTCAAAAGTAAAAATTTTAAGCTTTAAAATCCTTTTTTAAATTTAAATTTTATTTATTTTTAATGAAGTTATACAGCTGCTTGAATTTAGAAATTTGTAGTGCTACGAACTTTTGTTCCGATCCAATAAGTTGTCTGACGTCTCAAATGACTGATTTAACAGACATAATTAAGTAAAAGTAACGTCTACCTGCAGGTAAAAGAGTGAATGTCTCATGCAGCCAATGTGTTTTTGACATAAAAATGCAAAAACGTTGTCTTCTAAGTACGTTGTCCTTTCACGGTTTGACATTAAAGCTTCTATTAGTGTTCTCATAATTCCTCACAAATATTTTCGAATCAACGATTTTCAGTCCCTATCTCCGGACAGATATGTGCTTATTCCTCCTTTGAATCCATCTGTCGTCCGCAGTTTCCCCCATTTTTAATTGAATTTTTTCTCTCACGGGGGAAGTAATTTATCCTTTTTATCTCCGAGTAGAATCGCGGATTCCAATTGAAAGAAAGTTGAACTAGTGTCTTTCCCAGATGACTGGCCAGTCACCAGGGGTGCTCCGAAACACGATAAGATTAATATCTCAAAATCATTATCGGATTCGGCGTATAATAAAAATCATATGAGAGGAATGAGCATTTATATTTATAATATACAATATGTAAAATGCGTCTAAAGAAATCTTACTTGATCATTTCTTGTAATCTATAATACTACATTTATATTAAATTAAATATTAAAATTAATGTAATATCTTATGTAAATGTAACTAATAACCTGTGAAAAATAAATTAATCCGATATTTTCTGTCATTTTCAGAAACGAAAATTGATCTTTTAATTGAACTTCTTTAATCTTACTTTAATAAAAAGAAAAATCAAAGAAATTTAAAATGATTATTCCCTTAAACAAAGATATTTTATTTTGAGTACTCATAAAAATTTCAATTTTACTCGTAAATAACATTTTGAAGTGCAATATTCTATTATCCATTTATTCTACATATATATTATTTTTAAAATACATATGTTACGTAATATGAAAATATATTCATCTAAAGGCAATTTTTCTCCGGATATAAGGAATAAATTATTATTTTACTTCAATCTCTTCAATATTTTACATGCTGTTATGGATTTAAAATTATAATCTTGCTAAATGCATTGATTACTCTTACTTTAGAAATAATTATCTTAACAAATGAGATAGTTTCATGAATGAAGTGTGGATGATTTTTTTGAAATTCTGGATGGGCACGAGTTTGCCGCAGTTCAGTTACTGAAAACGAAAAGGGAACCGCGAATGGACCGCGCACCGGATGAAAAATGAGCCGCGGAACAATACGAAATCGGCGAAATGAATTAAATGCGCGCGGGGGAGTCTTTTTTCCCGGACAATGGCCATTTCCACGACGTTTGCGTGGAATTAGGGTGAAAAAAGGTAAAAAGTAGTCATGGCGATGGTTATGCACTAATAAACCATGCGTTGTGTCATTATGAATTGAATGATTGAAAGATTTCGTTTTGAAAGAATTATTTTGGAAAAGATCTCATTTGGAATTAAACTGTACGCAATGTGTGTAAAAAATCAGATGTAAGAGGAAAGATAAAATATTTTAAATATCTTTGCATAATTATTATAACTTATTCATCGTGCCTAATTATCTAATTAATTTGTTTACTCGGAATACGTATGCTTAAATCTTTCGGGGTACGATATACTTGACTTAAGCCATTTAAGTCCTAAGCTCGTTCTATGCAAGTATGACACGCAGAGAATGAAAATCCATCTCGGCGCGCGAGTTGCGGTGTGTATCGAGAAGATTGAGGGAGTTGAGAAGGTACAATGAAGACCGTGTGAGAAGACAAAGTGGAAAAAGCTAGCGAGGAAATAATAATGGAGAAGGGGCGCGGAGACGAGACGCAATAAAGCGGTAAAACAAAAAGGGGAAAAAGGTACTCCTCTCCAAAGAGAGGAGTAGGAAATAAAAACGAAAGAATGAGAACTAGATTGACATAGAAGAGAGGGACAGGGAAGGTATGAATGCGGTTGTACAGAGAGAATAAGGGTGGTAACGCCGGCGAGATGAGGGGCTGGAATGAAACTCGACGGAATAAGAGAAAGAGCGATATATATAACAAAGCAAAGGCGGGAGCGGGTAGAAATTAAGAAATATCATATTCACAAGAGGATGGCGAGAAGCGATAAAGGGATAAAACGAGAAAAATGAGTAGCATGAATAAACGTGTGCCGGTGCATATGCACGCAGGTGTCTCTACAAAGAATAACAAAAGAGCCGGGACATAATGAGAGAGAAAGCAACGCGACGGAGGCACGCTATGGGAAACCGTAAGAGCAACAACGGCGGGAAAATAGAAAGGAAATCGGTAAAATTACGCGCACAGAAATCGAGAGGAAGATGATAAGGCTGGAGCGAAGTTTGTGAAAGTAGAGGCGCGGAGGAAGACGAAAGCACACAGAAAAGTTGTTTAGTTCTAGATGCAAAAAAGGGACAATGTTTAAGCGATAAAGAGAAAAGCTATAAAGTATATAAGAAAAAGCCAGTGATTTTTATCTTCAAAAGATAATGATATTAGGAGCGTCTTTTAATCGCATAACTGATACTTTATATAACCTATGAATTTATCTTATTTGCATTATTATATATTCGTCTAAATGCAAATACACACTTGCATGAACGGTAATTAAATACGTAATGGTACGAAACAGCACATTGCGCTATATTATACAGAACTGAAAGGATTAATTAGTATACGCCTTGGGTACATCCCGTTAGCCATGGTTAACTAGCCATGGATGCCATGTAATACTCGTTTCGGTCATAATAAAGTGAAAGAAAGGTTAATTTATAATTAAGGCTAATTACGTCGACTAATTTTTAATTGAAAGTTCATATGTTAAATAGTCCGCAAAAATAATTTAATGTTATAAGTAACAACCCGAGTCGAAATTTTACTCCTATGTTCAACCTCAATTAAACCTTTTAGATCTATCTTGATACTTAAAATACTCAGACTTTTTAGATCTCTTTTGATGTTGCTTAATCTACAACTCCTATTTAGAATTTTGCGGTTAAAACTGTGGTTAAAAACTTTTCTTAAAAAAAAAAAATATATTATATACCGATAATCTAAAATACGTACAAAGCAATCTATAGCATATATTTAGGCGTTAAAATTCAATTTTAATTAATCAATTTTTATATGGCTATTTAAGTATATTAATCAATAAAAAATTGGTACGATTTAGTTTCATTATCACAGCCGCTTTTATTCCAAGGGATATATAGAAATCGCGTGCTTTTTTTGCAAAAGCGTAGGCATAAAATTCGTTCAGTTCTCATCCCTAGTTTGAAAATAGCAATAGTATGTTACAGTAGAATAATCATATAGTATAACAAGGACACGACAGAGATCATGCACTGGCATTACGGGAACATGCTTGTGATGTACCTGATAGAGACGTTTCGTGTGATAGAGGGGAGCAACTGAGTTCCGAGGAGTTCTTGTAAAGATATTAGGTGGCAAGATTCGGGCAAGCACGGAAATCCCATCAACTCGGTGCTCGTAAATTTTCTCGAGGAGTTACGGAAATTCCACTCCGTAGGCCTACATAAGAATATACTGTAGCCTGAGTTGTGCCTTCAATCCGCGGCGAGACTTTTTTCCCTAGACTGCTCGATCCTTCTCTTACGTGTCTTCGTAGTTTCGTTTTCATGCAAATAGAAGTAAACGCAAATGACACCCTCTTCCGAAATAAAGATGTCAGTGATTTTAACCCCCATTCATACATTACACAATTTTCATTTCTCTTGAAAATTCAGTGTAGTATAATTCACTCGAAATAATAAGCAAACTTTCTTATTGCCTGGTAGAGCATATATACTTCTAAAAAAAAATAATTTGACAGATAAAAATAAAGTAAAAATTTCAATAACATAATTTATTTTTAAAGTAATGTATAAAATAAAGTTGCATAAAGAATTTATGTGACCGTAAAGTATAATAAGTAATTGCAAAGAATTAATAAATTGCTTCAAGAAAATTGTTATATTTCAATTGTTGTTTTCACAATTTGTTCGTATATTAGCTATGAATAAACAAATTAACAACAGTAATACTTATTATTATGTATTATAGCAGAATATAAATATTAATTTGTATACATAATTATATATATTTACATATGTATATGTATATATACACACACACACACACACACACACATATACACATATATAAATATATAATTACGAGTATATGTAAAAGTATATAATTATATACAAACTTGAATAATATTTCATCGTTTTATGTTATCTTTATGTTCAATTTTTCCGATGAATCCTGCATTAAAAAAGCATAAACGTCCAGGAAATATCCAGTGCGATATGGCTGCTCGATATTCGCAGACGTATACTTTCTTCGGTTCTGAGTACGTAAAAATTATACTTCCGCAAAGTTTCGTGTTAACGTGCTGCACAGATCGGAACTTTTCTTACGGCCCGCGGCTATGTTCAATAAGTCTTCTCTTTTCGGCTGGTAATTTTTCTCTAGTATACAGAGTGCTCCAAGTTTGCCGCACTTCTTTTCATAATTATAAATTGATTAACTAACTCGAAAAAAACATTTTTCTATTGAAAATTTTATTAAGTTACATTTTCCTAGTTATATTATAGTAACTGTATCGATATAAATCAATAATTAAAATTCTGCTAAAGTAAAATAAAATTAATTAAAGAACAAAAATTTACTTTGCTTAAATTTCTTGCTGTTCTTTCTTGTTAAAAAAAAACGTGTTTTACAGTCTCAAGAAAAAGTTAATATCAAACTGATTAAAGAATTTGTAAATGAAAGGAAATGCAGTGAGAACTTGGGTCACACTGTATAAACACATAACACGTGCATACACGTGAACGTATGCACATTCAACGATCTTTAAGAATTTCCTGTGGAAAAAGTTAGAGAGTCGTCGTAGATAGACACAAAAAGATCGTCGCGAAACCACTCTTGCATTTTTTCGCGTGAAAATATTGGCTAGGCAAGCGTTGAAATATATATTCACACTGAATACACATATAGATATTATATTCTTCATTCGCACTTTTATTCTAATCGAAATAAATTATGATGTTATTGTTCAGCATATGATCACCCTTTAATAAATCGTTATTCGTATCGCTTTATTATTCTTGTTTATCGAAAAATTATAAATGTAATGTACAGAATTTACTAAGATAATACATTAACTAATGTAAGTTAAACAAATTAAGTTAATTGACTTCATTAATTAAATCTAATTTTGATTATACATATAATAGAACATGAGAATACTAAAATATGAGAAAACTAAAATAATATAAATTGCAATGTTTGACGAAATTAATTTAAACGTTACTGATAGCAACATACTAACAATTTTAACAATTTTATTATTTTATGTACCTCTACATTGCATGATTTGTAGAGTAAGATACGCAATGCAACTCTTTAAAGTGTAGTATATGAAACTGTAATGGTTGTATGGGTAATTATTTTGTCAATATTGTCAGTCACTGGCTTTGAATGTTGCCAATTTGTTCATATATATATCATTATCAATACCATGTTCTAACGTTACGATTGACTAGGCACAGCCTAACACAGTCAAACCTGTTTATTTGCGACATTAGACATCCATATCTTATCAATATTGATGCATTTCTGAACAAACATTATGAGTAATGCAACCTTCCTACTGTTGTTCAATTTCAAATTGCATCGACGGAAATGGAATCATTTTCAATAAAGTTGTGTCTACAATAATATAGTATACGATACATTACAGTACTGTATACACACGTAATTTAAACTTAATATATTAGACGCTTTTATTATAAAATAAATGTTTAATGTATTAAATTATTAGTGGAAATTAAATCCTAATAAAAGAATAAATCAAACAAAAAAAAATCCTATTTTCGATCAAAGCGAACTTTGGTGCTTAATAATATCCGTATGCAAATTTACAAAAACATTTTTTTTTATAAATCGATTTGGTTTGTCGGACTTGAAACACAATTATAATTAAAGTTAGAGATTAACATCACAAATTACACTAATCATCAATTTTAATGATGCTAATAAATATTTTAAAGCACAGCAAAGAATTTATTACGGAAAAATCAGTTCAGGATTTAAACCTGGCCGAACTGCCAACTTTTCGAGACGGGCGTCTCACTAATTCGACCTGCGAAAATAAGATTCTTTCTCTTATTTAATACATCAAAACAAGGAATGTTTTTACACGTTATTTTTGTCGATCACAATTCCATAGAAAAAGTTCATTTCTCTGTGTTGCATAAAAATGAACCTTAAGAATCAGGAAATTATTGTTGCTACGCTACTAGCATTTGAACTACAATATAGAAGCGAAAGAAGATGCAACTACAAGAACAAATTCAAAGTCGATATCGAGTTCCTTCTGTCTTCCAGCCTGAATAACATGCATTAGCCTTTCGCGAGATTAGAGAGGAGTTCGAAAGAGCGAATGGCCAAAGAAGAGAGAAGGGATGGTAAGGAATAAAAGAAGAAGTAGAAGAAAGAAGAAGGGACGGATACTAGCAGCGGAAGAAAAAGAATCCGAAAGAAGAGGTGGGACGGGCGACGAAGAGACGGAAGGACAGTACGGATTAGCATATTATTTACGCGCGACATCCCTCAGTCACAGGGGCGAGGATCCGAGAACAGAATCGGCTAAACTTTAAATCTCCTACCCGAATAATACCTCGTGCTCGGGCCACTCGGCGCGTCTCACCTCATTAAAGCGCGAGATGCCCGGGAATTCCCCGGTCGTTCGAACGCGCCACCCACGCCCGTCCACCGTTATTCCCGAGGGGTATGGCGGGGCACGTACACGAGACTCCGTCACGGGACGCTGCAAGAAAGTCGCGCGTTCATTTCAAGTCTAATTTACCGTGCGGAAATCGTGGTGAATGTCATTATATAGCATGGCGATGTATATGTGGCTGCAGTCGCGGTGTTACGTGGCCGACAGATGAGCGAAGGGTTAAAATGTGGAGCGGAGAATTCTGGGATCGAACTGGAGAACAGGGACCGAGGAATTAACGTTTCGCCTGTGCCTAACGAGGTAAATAGGATTATAACGTGCAATATTGATTGCTCGATAGTTACACCACGAATGCTGTGTGCAACAGGATGTATGATCTACGGAAACAGCGAGATGGACGAACGCAACAGCACGAAGGACTGTAATAACAAGCATTAGTTACCTCTCAGAAATGACCTCTTCGACGAAAATGATTATATGATACTTTTTTTCTTCTGGCGCATTTAATTAATTTAAAGTCAATTTTCCTTTAGCACGATATTAATTAAGCATTAGTTTTAAATATCACAGATAATGAAATATTTAAAACATATAAGTAATGTCTCGTTTTAGGTCCACTATTTATAATTCGCGTCAAAATTCAGGACAGAATTCTATTTATATTTTTATGTGCTATTTAACACAAAAACATTTTAAAAAACGAAAATATTTATATAATATGTATATTAAAATATACACGTATGTACAAAACACTCAGTATACGTATAAAATTAACACCAAAGAACAACAATTTTTAAATCTAGCACGAATTATAGGCTATCTACGTAATTTAGGTAACTTTTACCTTTAACATTTTCATTTATACGATTAGACACAATGTCGAAGTTTCAATGCTCAGTTTCACATCCACTGCAAATATATGCACATACTAGTCACTATCACTTTACTTAATTTAATTAAAATGGATTTAATTTAATTTCTCCTCTAAGTAATTCCGACCAAAATAAAGCATCGTAATAAGAAAAATATGTTTCACATTAGTATAAAACGATTGATTCGATTTCCAAATAAACAAAAATTAGAACGAAACGTGAAATACTACATATGGCAGCTTCATTACTGCAGGATACACCGTATAAACCGTATAAAGTGCATTAAGACAAAGTGACATGTGAATAATTTCAAATCGTTCGTTTTCCTGCTTCGTCTTCGTTACATGTCAGGTTATATTAACACAGCGCTTTATTTAGATCTTAATGACAAACAATTACCATGTAACGATCTTGGCAAAGCACAAATGGTATTCCCAACACCACGTAAAGTACCATGCTGTAGTTATAACGTATAAGCGTAAAAGATTTACAGCACATTAATTGATAATGGTCAGAACAGAGACACTTTCCACTACGCTAAAATATCGCTTGATAAAAGAACACGAAAGCTATTAGAATTGAGAAAAAGTGTGAACTAAAAAAAAAAAGTGTAAAAACACTTAATCTGAAGAGAAAGCGACTGTATATACGACGTACTCGAAAAGACAGTTTATCGCCACTTTGAAACTTCTTACCACTCCTGTAGGTACTAACGAAAAAGCTTGGTGTGATGTGAGCTTAACTTTCGCATTAGGGGCCGCCGCGTCAAGAGTACACGCGCGCTCCTAATTAATCCAGAACAGGTCTTCCGACGAGCTGCAATCATATTAATCGACGTCGTCCTCCGCCCCGAAACCTGAGCAGCGTGACGCACTTTATATTTAGCCGCCAAATTACGGTAAACAATTACGGTTTAATACCACCGGCGATCGAGCAATTATTGTAAAAGCTAGGTCGCTATCAATCACCACCACGGCTGATAACGCCCGATAACGACGTTCCGTTTCGAAAGGTCGAACCACACCTATCATTGGATCGTCCGTTATTTATCTTTCTAAAAAGAAATTATTTAGTTATTCAAGATAAACGATTAACATCCGATATATTTTCAAACGTGATATATTTTCAAACGAACAAACGACGAAATTATAGAGCTTCGTATTCAACGCGTGTCTGAATGCATTGGAATCTCATAATTACGATCGAACGACTTGCCGCATTGAGATCAATAATTAAATTACTCTGCAAGTTTTAATTTACTTATAAAACTGCATGGCGTGAATAGTATTTTTAATAGAATATTATACCTCTGAAAATTACTTCATGTTAATTAAGAGTCCAAACTATGGAAAATAATTCTATGGAGGAAACAAATAATTTGCAATCTGTAATCATCATTAGTACTTGGCTATTGCATTTATTTATAAATAATGCTGTTTACAAGATACTAATATATACAAAATATTATACTTAACGACCTACAAATTTAACGTATTATTGTATAATTAGAGAAAAATAAACGAGGAAGTAACCGCTAGCTGAAATATTGTCCCACAGATTACATGATTTCATTTGATTTCATACGATTTTATCTGATGACAAATAATTTTCTTCACTATGTATGAAGTCATTTGGTAAAATAATTGATTTTATCTAATATCAATGCAATTATTTCTTTTAGTTGCATGTGTAATTATCGGATTATCAAGATTATTAAATCGGAATTTCATATAAATTTTGAATAATAATGATTTCGAGAACTCTCATGATTACATTAAGTGATTACTCCCTCGAAAATAAATTAAAGACACATATATTTAAGTAAGTATGCGAAGATCGCTTTGTAAGGATATATAGTAAATGGCAAATGTAAGCAAACAAATACAGTGCAGTTATATTATATGGCCGTAAGTCTCAAATCCCCTGAAATATTCTGAACGTTGATGTCTTTCAGGATTTCGGGTCTGGCGGATTTGGAATTCGCAAGGTATTCAAAGTTGTATTGTAAATATCATGAATGATGTTATAAACACCCGAAAAGAATTCTGTCAGAGAAAGAGAAAGAGAGAGAGAGAGAGAGAGAGAGAGAGAGAGAGAGAGAGAGAGAGAGAAGAAATTTATGAAAACTGCGTTGTATTGGAGGTTTTTCAAATTTAGGACACGGTCAATTATGTCAGCAATGTGCATCGATGAGTATTTCACATTTCACACTTTTGCCATGTCAAGTTTTTGTGGTTCTACGTTACGCGAGAAAAATCGAAATTATTAAAAGCGTGGCATCGATCACGAGACCTGTTGATAGGTAGCCTATATGCAGTGCACCCGTGTATATTGAGTGTCTTTGATAAATTGCGTCAACTTCTATAGGTGTATTCTAGGTAAACGTTTAAACGAACTGCTAGTAACACAATGAAGCTAAAGAAAATATAGACATAATTAAATCTTTGAAACATTTAAGATATCTTACTAATAACAATTAAAAAAAGTATAACTCTCTTTCCAGATTTTTATTTTCTACTTTATTAAGAAGACTTTATAAAGTGTCTTAAGTTAACGTGTTCTTAGTGAAGACTAATTAATCACTCCATGTTCTGAATGTAAAAAAAAATTCTAAACATAACGTATAAGATGCTCTTTAAATCTTTGATCTTTTACTAAAAATTTTATTATCTCGGATATTAAGGTCGAAATCGATGCACGTATCGCAGAAATTTTGCAAAGTCTAGAACACGAAGGTGAACGAAGAGTAGACTGCTGCGAATTTGCCGGACTTTCATTTTCGTTTGCTACGACAGAGTCACATATTGCTCGCTATTGTTTCATTACTGAATACATGTTGCCCGTCACAACGCGATTGCTTCGCTTTAATATCGCGGCTTAATATTCAAAGCTTGCGCTACGCTCGACTCACGCGGGCCATCCGCCTCGCAGCCAGGCAAGTCGAAATGGTATTTATGTCCTCGTGCTATCCGCGTCGCGACGATATTTCCACCTCCTTCACGTTCCATGTTGTCCCATTGGGTAATGGAACATATTCCGAGACGCTCCGCGGATGATTCCAAGGTAGAAACGCTGAACCGAGCGCTTTTTTCGAAGCGTAGTTTCATCTGTGCCATTTTTATCCTGTTTTGAAGGCAGCATTTCGCTACGCATCTCAATGCACCAGTTCCATCTTGTTCGAAACGTCTTATACCGTCTCATTTTCTGCAGCTGCAAGTCGATTATCTCAAGATATACGGCATTTCCATTCCGCTGCACTTCTATTATTTGCAATAACCTCTTTTTCTATTACGTTCATAAATTACAGTCGGCGAAATTAGTTTCAAATATGTTTAATACAATTTCACCGCTGCCTTGTCCCGCGGAGATGTGCTTCTTATCTTCGTACAAATGGGATAAGTTGATAATTGTAGCTGGTGTCAAGAAAAATAAGTAAAGATCCAGACAGAATTTTTATAGACAAGACATTTTTATAGACAATCTCGCCACGATTAAATTAAATAAGTGATAAAATTATTATAAGCAGATTTTCTCAAAGTCTCAGGATTAATAATTAACGTTATTATTTTATTTCCTATTAAATGATTTATTCATTTAACGCAAATAGATACAACTGATATTTTATATCGCGAAAATGTTTGATTATAACCGTTTTATTGTTAATTCCAAAATTATTTAATATTTTTATTTTGATATTGAACGAAATTCGAAATCCGGTTTCGAGGATTCGTCGAAAAGTTTTGGAAAGTAGACGAATTTTCCCGAAATCCCCGAGCGCGTGAGTGGCCAGTTTAAGTGGACTGTGCCCCATACGAGCGCATGTATATTCGAGCAGGATTCAGGAACGATTCGATTCGACTTTATGCAGTCGACATATCGCTGTTGCATAAAAATTTTAACGAAAGCCGCATACGACAATGAATTTTCGATACCTCGAATCGAAACAAAATGCGGTGTCAAAGTGATCCGTTTATCGTTTTAATATTTTTAAAAGTAAGATTCTGAACACGAAGATGTTCCCTGTATTAAAGAATACCTTTGTGATTTGTAGCACGATCGATGCGGTTCGAGTTCAGTGTATTGAAATAATAAACAGAAAAGTACCAGAGATGGGTCGACCCAAAGGGAAAGCACTCCAGATAGGAGAGCTATGGTTGCACTTTCAGACGGAAGTTACAAACTGAGTTCGGTCCAGCGACTGGCTATTAATACACTGTACACACCGCACGAATCTATTCTTATTCATATTTTAGATATTCTTTAGAGAAAATCCAATTAAATCCATATTTTTTAATTTTTTAAATATCTACGTAGTTTTTATAAATAACTTCTTTTTAACGTGTTTTAGGATAATGTATAAAAAGCGTTGGACAAAAATAGTTCATATACTATACATATTGTATTAAAATTAATTTAATTTAATTTAATTTATATCACTGCGCATTTTATATTCTTACTAAATTTCAGTTATTTTAAATTATTTCTATAAGTGACTGCTTCTACTTAATATGTCATTAATTTAACTAAAACAATTAAGTAAACAATTTAACTCAAGAAAATGTATCAAATTTGACTCTATTTTAGTTTGTTATTTACTAAGTGTATACAGTAATATGGACGTTGTTTACTTTGAAATCAGAAATGTATTGATTTCTATCTTGATACACATAAAAGTAAAAAGTAATGTTATTTAACTCAAAAGACTAAGTTATCGCTCCTTTTATATCTAACAATATGTTGTTCGCAAACGGGTGTAAATTGGAGATAAATAAGTGTAATTATCTAATTACACCAGTATTACATCAGTAAAATAATTAAAAGTATTCTATAATATCTGCACTACAAAGAAATTAACAATATGATAATAAGTTTATAATCCAGCTTATAATAATAATTTATAGACAAAAATATACTTTAAATTATTTTTATTTATTAAAAAGTTATTATTTCTCAAAAGAAATGTAATGGCGGTAAAAAGAAGAGTAATTCGCAATCAATATAATTATCAATAGTAATAAAGATCTTATTTTATCTTATTTCATTCAGTATAAGTATCATGATTTCTAAAATAAATCCAAGTTACAAATAGCCTTTTGTTACGGAGATATAAAGAAGAACGCACTTTCCCTTCGATCACCTTTCTAATCCGCGAAATCATTCGATCGAAGGGAGACTCGGTGGCCGTTATCGACCAGCATTGAATCACCCTGCGGTTGGCGGAGTCACGCTGAATCGCGATAATTCGTCGCGGGTAACCACGGTGGATCGGGTCGCCAGGATAGAGACAGTGGAAACGTCATCGCTGTGTCGTAAGGATAGAAGTGGATGGAGAATATGGCTCACTCCACTTTGGTCTATTCTAGGAGAGCTCGTAGAGATAAGCCACCGCCCTGGTACCCACGTCGAACATGATGGCAGATGTATACAGATATACATTCTCGCACACATACAAGCGTTTATACGGGTACATGCACCCAAGGATACGTGCACGCACGAAAGGGACAAGTCGACCCTTGTCGACCCTTCCGGTATTCCATTGGGATTTTCTGAAGAAGTGCGAGATGTATTCTTAACTGACATGGCAATACTGTCTCGAATCAACGGTCGGTTTGCATGGGTCCTTTCAGCGATACTACATGAAAATGCGTTTCGAAAAATGTATGTTGTATATTTCGTTATTTATACTGTTAGATCAAACATTGATTTCTTCAGATTTCATTTAAAATCTGTTACATTTATATAAAACTTTTTCAGTATTGAAATTTATGTCTAAATACACACAGAAAAATGTCAATCTACTGCTAAGAAAAGTAATTACTCAAGTTATTTTTTTTCTTTTAAGTAACGATTCTTTATCTTTAACAAAGAATATTTTCTTGATTATAATCTTAAAATACTTATTATAAAATTTATAAAAAACTCATTATTATGTACTCAAAACAAGAATTTATTTTCTTTTGAAAAATTATAAAATTGATGGAAGAGACGAACTTTTCATAACAAGCAAATCAAATTTGTTTTAATTTGATAAATTTGATTGAAGTATTAAAACTAGGATTCAGAATATATTTTGAATAAATTTAATGTTTCA
>NW_017305938.1:1354074-1367477 GCF_001594115.1 Trachymyrmex septentrionalis
TATATATATATATATATATATATATATATATATATATTACATTATATTGTTTAAGCACAAAAATTTAACTCGAAAATAATTGAAATTATATATTTAAGAATTTAATAAAAATGATTTGCTCAATTTTTTTGTAATTAATTAGTACATCGTTACTTTTCGTGAAAAAAAAATTCTATTTTCTAATAGCGGTTGTCTAATAAATGTATTTACGGATTAGAAGATCTGTAAAATCCGTGAAAATTTGATAAATATAATATATTATATTTACGAAGTAGGAACAATATTTACTTTAGCATTTACATTAAAATTTAATGTATTTTGAATCGAATCTATTATCGCGTTTTCATAATAATATTTATATCATAATTCTCCCATAAAGTTTGGAATTTACCATAAACTGTGGATACTAAGGCAATGACTGTAGCACTCCCGTGTGATTCGGAGAATGCAAAATGCACCTTACATTGTATGTTGAACCGATGACTAGCGATCCAAGATCCAAATACAACACAGCACGTATCATCTCGAAGCGCTCACGGACGTAGATACGTTGCCGCACGATGTCGATACAATATTCATGCACAGTGTAAAGAGTAAAGAACCTTTCACTGTTCTTCTCCTATTTTTGATGAAATCGTTCGAACAAAATTTCGCAACGTTATTTACATACACTCGATAGTTTGGATCATCTGTCTATAAAAATTTACATTTATTACGCTTGAACAGAACGATTTAATAGAAAGGCAAATTTATGTTTCATAAATGCAGATGATTTTGAAAATGATTCATTTGTGAGCATCAATTTTATGCAACGCGTATCTGTCTGGAGTGAATATAAAAAAAAGAGACAATGTCATGTAAGAGACACTCATTTGTACATTTTTTACTAGTGCAACGTAATCTGTCATATTATTCTAAACATAAATACGTAAAAATTGCTCCTTTCTTTACATCGATCTGTATTATTCGGATGTTGATTTATTTAAGATTTTCTGATCAAATGATTAAACATGACAGAAAAACAACTACTGCGAAAAACGAACGAACAACAGAAAAGGAACATCTGTATTCTTACATGCTCGTACGAACTCCACAGAGTTTAATTCTTATTTATTTTTTCTTGAAATTGGAATTTATATTTATTGCGTATCAGATTCTTTTGTTTACTTATTTATTTAGGGAGGAAGTGAATTTCCATCTGAGAAAAGGGGAACGATAAACAAAACTATATGTTTCATGTAGAACGCATAGATACAGTTCGTCTTCAAATGCGCGTATATACTTTAGTTTGAGTTATTTTTATTTTTGCGGGAATCCGTGCAAAACCCATCTCACGCGCACGAATCTTTCTACATTTAATATTTTAAATCCCAAGTGACACGAACGCCAAAGTGCTATGGGATACAATCTCTATTTCGAAATAGAATAATAAAAAAGTCCTACGTTTGATATCTATTTGATAACATTTAGGTCAGCCAGAAAATACATATTTCACATATACACATAGATACTTCCTTCACTTTCTCTCTATCTATTCGTTTTCTTCAAATTACTCCAGTAATCCTTTTTAGAAATCTTTACGTAACGCGAAGGCGGAAATAACCCGATGCACCATCACATCAGTGACATATATCTCTTGGAATCTTGAAGATTATCTCTATGCGTGAGCTTGTGATAAATAAATCTGCTTATTGACTTTTGCCGCGACACTCTTTTTACTTTCTTCCGTCACATCATGTCTCCTTCGCAATCTCTGACTTTGAGACAATCGTACGTTTTATAAAATGTGGTAAGATTACATCGACATCAAATTTCCTTAGCTATAAGTTCCAAACAATCAATTTACATCAAAATTTTCAGCATCAATTATCTGATTTTTAATCTAATTTTGATTTATCTTATACAAAGATCGCGCATGCAGTAAATAGTTAAACACAGTTACATATAATAATTAAACACAGTATATAATCAATTTATGTTAAAATTTAATTGACTAAAATTTTTATATTGCATAAGCTGCTTAAATCGATTATTACAAGCAAGACTGAATCTTGACGCCATAATACGTCAAAGTTAGATTTCGTCAGAGCTTTGGGTATCAGAACTGACGCCGTGTAGTACATTTCATGAATAATTTTATTTGTCAAGCTTCTTAAAAGATTTGCTGCGCACGTCAGTTTCAAGCCTAGTTTACGAAAGTTTTACGGCGATAATTCAACACTAGAACATTTTTGATATATCGAGGATACTTGAAATATTCTAAATTTGTAAAACTAAA
Organism: Trachymyrmex septentrionalis; assembly: GCF_001594115.1. Taxonomy (NCBI): domain Eukaryota; kingdom Metazoa; phylum Arthropoda; class Insecta; order Hymenoptera; family Formicidae; genus Trachymyrmex; species Trachymyrmex septentrionalis. The sequence continues at coordinate 1,356,353 of NW_017305938.1, forward strand.
AGTGGAGACACTTTGTGTGAACTTTCTTATCGATTACTTCCTCAAAATACGTCCTTGTAATTATAATCTAACAGTTTTTTTTTGCAAATATCCGATGATTAAACGACAATGTTGTTTTACAAATAGTGCGCTTTAGCCATTATTTTCTTCCGTTGTGTGTAGTTAAATTAAAATTGAAAGAATCATATAAAATAAAAAATATCTTTCTTTAAACATGTATATAAAATATAAATTTTCTTATAAATATGTAAAATCTTAATTATTACTACAACTATGTAGAAATGATGTAAAAATCAATTTTTGCAGTGTATAATTTTTTAAATCAATATTTTCAACAGTTCATTGTCGTCGATAAATAATTTTATTAATTTTTAAATAATTTTAAGTCTTTCAAAATTATAATAGTCTTTGTCGCAATTAATTCTATCTATCAAGTTTCCTTCAAGTGTGAATCCAGACCAAGTTCATTTCCTAATCAAATGTGTTGGCATTTGTATTAGACTAAGCTTCAAAGTCAAATTCAACTCTTTAATTCCCTGTACTTTACATTTCCTTTAAACCGCGAAAGTCGGAAGTGTCTCCAAACCATTCGTTTTACTTCCCCGCGGCATCATCACAGTCGAAGTATCGAGCATGCGAAAGCGACTGTGCACCTGCCAACCTTTCTGTAGATTTTCAAGGCAACACCGGATATAACCACCGCGACTTCACAATTCTCGTATAACTGTTACGATTCGTACACGCTTCTTGGAAAAAGGCTTTCTTCTCTGTAACCGACACAAATTTTAGTTGAGAACAAAATTGCCGTATTGTTAATATGCTTTATATGCATGAAAATCGACGTGCATTAATTTTAATCGATCAAAATCATGAATGTATTATCTTTAATGGATATTTATGGTACACGTTATATGCTTAAGTTTAGTGTATAAAATAGGGTATCAAGGTGTCATTTTCGATGATGCGTTGAATTCATCTTGAAGAGATGCTCTACAATATTATGGAAAAAAATGGATGGTGTTTTAAAAATTCAAGATGACTCTGACTATTCATTTAAAACATTTTTTAACGCATGTTGTAGCCTGCATGAAACGGATGAAATGTTTACCTTTCAATCTTTCTTTTAAGGGGATCCTAAAATCGTCTGTATTACCGACTAAACGCAATAATTTTTGTACAATAGTTATTTTTTTCCTTATTTATAAATTTGAAAATCATTTTTCAGGATTAAAGTATATGCATTAAAAAGTGTCTGTGTGAAGTGGAGTTTATATCAAAAATGAAAAAAATTGTTTAAATTGACTCATTGAGATCTTCTTTACCATTTCTTAGTCCAATATGGCGTTAGATATTGTAACAACATTTGCTTGATATCAAAGCTTTGCAATTTATAGAAGAGACCGGAGTTAATAGACTCATTTTCTAGTTTCAAATTTTTACAAACGAAATTAAGAGATTTATAAAAAAAAAATGAATTCTACACCACATACATTACTACGTGTATTTTACACTTACATTATTCACACTTACTACATACATGTGACTAGCTAATAATATTTTAATAATAAGAGGAAACTAATAACTAATATGAAAAAAAATGTATTTTTCTAATGCATTCAATCTGATTCAACTAGTCCCGGGACCGAGGTAATTCGACTAAAATTATTAAACTAAAAATTAATGTATTTTAAGATACATCTTTGGCATATTAATAAGACTTTTAGAAAAATATATTTTAAACACAAATATTCCCCTCCCAGGGCAAAATAATGCTTCTTTTTGCAAAATTTGGTTATTTCGTGCAAAAACACGTCGAATGAATCTAGTTTTCGAGTTTGGACATGAGGGAATTAAACTTATAACATTTATCACTGAGGAAAATCTCTTTAAAGAAATAAAATTTTGAGTAAGTACTATAAGAGTCGTCACTAAATTAGTCATACAGTCCCATGTTGTAGTTAGTCTACTATTCACATTCGTTCATTTTTTTAAAAACATTAACAATATAACCAAGACACATAAACAAAAAAAATCTGTTGGACTTTATCAAATAAGAACTACACTTACTATCTAAGTAAAAATCAAATATATCAGACAATCATATACGATGTAAAACAAAAACTTTAAGAATAAAAATATTTACTTAGGTGTACGATTTTTTAAAATTGTGGCATAACTTTTATCATAAATGGGTTCGCAACAAGATGTTACAGCAGACTTAGCGGCATTCGCTGCTGCGTACTCAGAAATGTTCACGCGTGTTTTTTTTTTTAATGTGCCTTGATTATCTACTTACCCCTATAATCAACTGACCCCGATCTCTCCTACATTTCTGTTCTTCGAAAAACTGAGAGCATCAAGTAATTAGTTATAATTAGTTAAGAATTGCGAGGTCGAAGATAACTGTCGCCGTTGCAAAAAGACGTGTACCGGAGCCGTAGAAATAAAATAGCCAGTTTGTAGAGACATGCTCTTAATTTCTTCTTTAATCAGCGACCTATCCCCCCGCGGTATCCGCGCCACAAACTCCAACTCACTCCAAACTATAATAAAGATTAAGATATTCTCATATACAATTATGTGAAATTATAATGAATAAGAGCTAATTACATTAGTTAATTACATCAAGTAAATCAACGAATATGTTAACAGAGTACGAACTACTCGTCTCGTAGAGTACACATGGAGAAAATGCGCTTCTCGCAGATTTCTCTTCGCACGTTACATCGTTGTGAAATTCTTCTTGTCGTTCCGCGAAACATTGTCGGGCGTTAACGGCGTTGACATGCTGTTTTAGCGTGAATTGAACTTTAACGTCTGATTCCTAACGTCCGTTTCGGTCCGTGCTGTCACCTGTGTTTTAACTTTTACTATGTTCTGCGGAAAATACGGGAAACTCGTCGCGTCCCAAAAGATTACTATCCCCGACGAATTTGCTCCGAGAAAGAATATCTTCGAATAGAAATCTCTGAATGAAATCTATTTAAGAAAGTTATCGCTATCAGCAAAATATACTTAAATAAAAGTTGACTGATATATCACAAATCACGTTCATTTCAGCTAAGGAAATTTTGATTTGCAGCTAATTAACAAATCTGTAGATTTAAGAGTGTATATCATATCATAATTAAATCAGACACATAGTATTAAAATAAAAGCTGACCGCGACATAAATCATACATTAATTTCTGCTAAAGAAATCTGAATTTGCAGTTAATTAAAAAATCTATAGATTTAAGAATATAAACGATAACAAAAAAATAATTATAATAGGCTAATAAGAGTCAGCATTGATAAACGGCGCAATTATTTAATGAACGATCTAATTTCTGATTATTGATTGTTCATTAAATAATTGCGCCGTTTATAATTAAATAGTTTCTATTATAATTATTTTTTTGTTATTGTTTAAAATTCGAGAATCCTAATATAATTATTGTTATTATTTAAGAATATACATATATAATAACCGAATCACACACGTAGTACTGAAATGAAAGCTGACTGCAGCGTAAATTTATTTCCACTAAAGAAATTTCGATTTGTATAATTAATTAAAAAATCTATAGATAAATTTAAGAATGTACATATAATATCGAATGAAAAACATACTTATATTGAAATGTGAAGGTGAACATACCGCAAATCAGATTTATTTCCGCTAAGAAAATCTTCCGATTTGTAGCTTAATTAAAAATCTATAGATAACAGAAAGAATGAGAAATACGCTATATCCTGTGTATCCTATTTACATTTCGTTAAATTGTTAGTTTAAATCCTTCGTTCATTTACAACGCTGCAACATGTTTTTTATACTAAGGGGATTTTTACAACGGCACGATAAATTTCTCTCTTTCTCTGTTTCTCTGCTTTTTCGTCGGACCATCGTTACGAAACGTGGAAGACCGCGTTTATCTTCCACGTCGACGGCGACCGCGTTAAACTCGCGTCCCTGAGAGCTTATACAAACATGCGAGGGGGACAAGATATCAAGCAGGATATACGTCACGCTTTTCCCACCCTCGCAGCCTCGTAGGATAGAAGTCAACGAGTAAACTTCAAACGTATCGCCGACTGTTAGCCAACGGATGAAATTGTCTTGTGCGGTTGTGGGCCGATTAGGTCTCGCCTTCTCGCGATGGCAAATGTTATCTATTTAATTTCCTTTTCTCGAGCCTGAGACAAGATCCGCCATCTAGAAGGTTTGTTCAACTTTCCAGAAGGGTCGACAGGTATTTTCGCTTCCGTTCTCCACGATCTCGCGGAGAGAATTGGACGCTCACGGTTATCTTGTCGAAAATTTGCAAGTGCACGGCTGTATTTTAATAATGTCATGACCGGATACGACACGCGCCACGATAAATGCTATTCTTTTATTCGAAATAAACGTCCATTCATTTTCTCAAAAAGGATTTTGTCACAGGTAATTATTCAATGTTTGTTTTCTGTAGAGATGATTGAGTTTGCTGTAGTTAATAAAGACTAACAGCTTTTCCGATATTTGCTTATGAAAACGTATGGTGGAATCGATTTAATCGGTCGGTTGATATTCCACGAGCATATGCGCGCTCATCGATGTGCACACGTATAGTTTCCGATATTCATTTTGCAAAGATGCAGATCAGGCGCTATTGGCTCTGGCGAAACATTCAATTTTTCCGAGAAAGTCCGACGAGCGGTCTTCTCTCTCTTGAATATTCGTTCTTTACTTGGATAAAAATCCAAATCTTCCACACACATTCAGCATAATTTGTTTGAGGCACACATAGATTTTCTAGTCTTGTTTTATTAAGTTCTTGTCGGTAGATGTAAAATTTTGAGTCAGACGTTTAATTTTCGTGATTCTACGAGTGTAATATTTATTCATTTAACATTAAATTCCTACCTTAAAACTATCTCAAATATTTACTTCTTTATTATTTGTACTTTTCATTTATCTTATCGTTATGGCAAGATATATTTTAATACTAGCTGAATTGTCAAAAAAGATATCAAGTATCATTTTCATCTTTTTTGGTCAGCTTATTAAATATATAGAATCCCTCGAAAAATAGGGCTTTACAACCGATAAAAAATTCGTAAATCCTTCCGAAAAAAAGATTTTACACATCAAAATGACATCGCAAACTAGTTTTTCAAAATAGAATAACAATTAAATAAGATAAATCAAGTTTCGAGGCTGAATTTAATAATGTAAATTTAATAATGTTCACCGAATATTCATACAAGTGTCGTATCACACAACAGTAATCGAAAGAGTAAATCTTTTTTTTTTACACAAACACTTTATTTACCTATAAACACGAAAAAAATTTAGATCGACATATTTTGTTCCAGTTAGAGAAATTTAATGTTAACTTAAAGATAACACAAATTAAATTAAATAATTATCTTTTATTAAAAAAATTAAATATCAGAGAAAAATCAAACATAAATTAAAAATGGGTAATTTAAACGTAACTTGTTTGTTGTCGGTATGACTCAACTTGAACAAACACATTTCACATGGCAGCGTATGTGAAGTATTCGCACAAAGAAGCATGCGGGAAAGCGTGATTTACTTTATAACTGGGAATGATACCGGGCGGAATGTAATACGATGTCCAAGTCACTATTGTGATAAGTTAATCACGAGTCGGAGAGTGTAGAATTCCAAGGGTAAATTTTCCAGCAGGTATGAAAGTGCTGCCGGATGCGAACACGGGCGTGTTTACTCTCAGAGTTTGCGACTTGATAATACGCCATTGGCTTGTTATAACGTTGGGCCGAGGTGCATCACGACAGCTCTCGAGAAACGTCCCATTGCAATAAGATAGCTTCAACCTCACGGTCTTCGGATTTGTGAAGCTATTCTTAGCTGCAAACAAAGCTGGGAAAATTTGGCAAAAAGCTGAGAGAAAAATATCTTCTGTAATTAAATTAAATAGGATGCTTTGATTGTACCGCCGATATGATGTAGCACATTAAATGACAAAATTAAAGATTACGAAAAAAAGGACTTGTTACAAGTAATATCAATATCTTTAATTAATATTTTAAAAAAAGGTATTGTTACAAATAATATTAATATCTCTAACACTTTTGATTTTTTTTTACTAAATGATATCTAAAATATTAAAAAAGGATAAAATTATTTTTATCCTTATTTTCTGAAGCGTCATAGAAGATGAATTAAACTTCTCCGGAAGATCAAGGTTATCAGAATTTCTTTCGGTGCAACGGGATAATAAAGTTTTGGTAGCGCGAGTGACAGGTGTTTTTCCTAATAATACTAAAGAGTTATAACGTTACCGTTAAGTTCAATTGATTGTTCTTTGACGTCTCAAGAAGATCGCTAAGCTGAGCTATCTTTCGGAATTAGTTTCCTCTTCCGCGAGTTTCAACGTAATCGCGGATATTATTTTCCCCGGCAGTTCGGAATATTATTTAAATTGGAATTACTTTTCTCATTATAACCCAGCCAAGGGGAAAATCCCTTTTCCCGCCGACTTTACTTTTGCTATTTTCGCCGTGGGAGAAAAATTTTATCCGCGACAAGTGACAACGCGATGGCGGACCTTCCGTTCTTTGGCGTGTTTCACAATTTTGGTTTTACTAATCCTCGATAAACTTGTTCGATCTCTTTGCCAATAGACGATATAATTCGATAATATATTCAGCTGAATTGTAACAATCGTATTTCTGCTGAAGAAACTTACAATTAGTTCAAACCAATCATAAAATACAATACAATTTAATAAATAATTTTTTTAAATCAACTAAATTTTATATTTATATCTGACAAATCAATAAAATATGATTCCACGCTTAATTTTTATTTTAATTTGAAATAATTTGCGAATGTTATAAATGTATAATGTCTCATAGAAAGAGAAAGAGAGGAGAAAAAGAGGAGAAGAAAAGAGAAAATAAAGAGAATTTATTTTAAAAGCAATATTATTTTCAGATACGATAAAGATATTATTACGTACTCTTTATCAAACTCTATTTTATAATGATTTTTGTAATTATTTTAATAATTACAATTATTTTGCATTCGAATTATATTTTCTATCGCGCTTTGCATTCTCCGATTTAAGCGTAATTCAACTAATTTAAAATTAGAAATACAGAGTAGTGTACAAATCACTAGATTAAGTTTATGAAATCATTATCAAAGTATTTAATATTAGTTAATTTATCAAAATTAAATCAAAATTATATCAAAAAGAACAAGAAATAGAATATTCGGCGTTACTTCAAGATACATTAAATGAAAATGACAATTTGGCTGACATGCATGCAGCCGTTTATTTATGAGGAGTACATCGTACTCTGCGTATACAAAGCCGCGTTACTATACGTCAACATTCGAGCAAGGTGGTACTAATGTGAACCATCGTATAGTTTCGTATTATCTCTCGAAATGGGATATTAAACATTTATTTCGGGAGTAACATTCAAATTAGGAATGCACCGGATATTCGGGAAGCATTACCGGTATCTGATTTCTAGAAATATATCCGATCAAAAATTTGTATTAAAATGACATGTATAATCGTTGAGGCCCCGAGACCCACCAATCGATCGCAACGAACCCTCCAGGATCATTCCGATATTCCGGTCGACAGCTGGACAGTAACCCACCTTCTAGCAGAATACGTTGTAAATAAATACATCGTAGAAATATATAGTGCTCTATTTACTTTTCTATCAATCCATTCTTTTTCCCCTTTTCTATGGATACGAAATGATGAAAGGGCTCAAATTTTTTGGATTAATCATAAATTTCCTTGTTCAAAAAATATAATTTGATCTTGAATTAGTTATTGCTGTCAATCTTGGAAGAAATGTTAAAAATTAAGTCAAACAAACGCCTCTACATTCCGATTAATTAAGTAATTAATTGTGTTTAGATAACATCATCTAAATTTTAAACGACATCAAATCTCAATATTAAAGGTACAATGGCTAAAATGAATTCTCAGTTTGACTTAATTAAGTAATGAAGTATTTTCCTAAAAATGCTTTAGAAATCCTGTAGCATATGATGCACCGACGCTTGCAGTCTTACGGTTTGCCGCTCGGCCTGAGACTCTGATTGTACCTCCCCCAATGTACACTCCAATAAACAATCCGCCACTATTCCAATTCCCAATCTCCCCGAAGCATCCATGCCTGGAGAGCATCTGCGAAACGAGAGGGCACCATGATCCATCCCTCGCGATCTACTCTTTAAGGTAGGGACCGATAGCCCGCACGGCCCGTTTAATGGAGACCTCCAGATCACTCTCCAGGCGCTTACGCCAGAACTCAATGATCCTGAGGTCCGTTACTTTCCTTCTAGCCTTGATGGCTCGAGGAGGCGGTCTCTAACTAGCGGAAGTTTTCCGCCCGCCAGTGCGCCATCAAGTCCGCAGGAGACACTCCCGCGATGGCCTTTACGGCAGCATGTGACACCGTCCCGTAGATCCTCACAATTCTGAGGGCCAGTCGGCGCTGCATCTAACTCAAAATTTTTCTGAGCCGTGTACTCGCCGATACCTCCTTGTCCCATACCGGCGCCCCATAAAGAAATGCCGCCGGTGTGTATATATGCCCGCCGCACTGCCGTTCCCGAGACGTTAGCCTGACCGCAGAGTTTGGAAGCCAACTGAACTCTCACCGCCCGTCGAGGGTGAGGCCTAGATATTTCATCATCAGCCCCACGCTCACGGTCGCAATTCGTCAATGCTAAAGATTTGTCTCAGGCGATCGCTGAGCTCACCGAAGACCAATGCCCAGATACGATCGTCAGGACCAGGGGCTTTGGACTGCCCCTTGATCCTGCGATGGATTTGGACCATCTTCTCGAACCTCCGGCTCTTTCGCCCAACCCTCGAGCGGTTCGTTATAAGGATGGATGCTGTCGCATGAGGAATAATTTATGCACCCAAAGAGCCAGGGTGCATTCTCTCCGTTAGTGGGGCCATCTTCTTCGCGATAACGCCCCCCGACATACGGGAGCCCCCACGTTCCTGTCCAGTTATAATAACTTAATCCTAATTCAATCATGGTTAAGTACATACATAAGGTTAAGTTATTATATACTCACAGGTAGGTTATTATGTATCCATTTGTATCACGTCAATCGCAACGTGGTTATTTGCAACTCGTGATCACTTGCAACGTGATCAACGTAGTCGCTTTAGATGAAAGTCATGCGCCCCCCAAACAGAGAGGGAGGTGGGGCAGGAATCAAAATTTTCATATTTTATATACAGCAGAAATGTAACGTTATTTCTTAAACTTCTTTTATTTATAACTTTTTAATGATAAACGATGATGTCCGCCGGTTAAAACTTCCTCAAAGTCACTTAGGGTGACGTCACGACCTTAACAATATATGTCGAGGTCAAGGTCATTGGGAGGAATGGGCTCTCCTAAACTACATATTTACCGAATTTTTATTCTAAGGAAGTATGTTCCGCATTTTTCTGTTGATCTGTGGCTATCTGATTATGTGTTATCCATCTGATTAATTTTCCGCATCGTCTTATATCATTTGTTGAGATTATAATGCATCAGTAACATGTGAAATACTTTACGACACAATCACTACTTTTTTATTAATTTTTGTCCGATAATGACATTTCATCAAGCTATAAGCACTTCACACTAAAAAACTAAACGTTTTTTAAATACTAATGTTTAATTTAATATAATTTAAGAACACATTATATCGTAAAGAAATGATTTTAAAAAACACATTTACAGCTCCGTCTCTTTTTTTTTAACTTCTTTTAAAGAAGTCAATTTAGTTGAGTAAACGAACCGCAGCCGGTTCATTTCGGGAATGAGTTATAAATTAATTTCGGAAGTTATATAAAAAATACTTTTGATAGTTTCTTTACACAAATAAATCGTAAAAAAACATTTTTTATCGATATACTAATTGCGAGAGAAATTATTTATTTCAACTCTCATATTCATTTTGAATTTTTCATTTGATATATATTTGAGATGAAAGATGAAATAACAAATAATAATAATTATAGGACAGTAGACGATTATTTGAATTGATAGAAGTACGCATAAACCCTGAATTTTATTGAACTGCGTTTAGCAATTTTCATTTGTTTATTTCTACGCTAGAAGAATCCGTTTCTAATGTATTATTAAATTTAATGTAGAATTCTTAACGTTCGCGAGAAATGTGATTAAGTATCTTCGAAATAGAACATGATCAATATACATAAAATGTTTTCGAATATGAATATATGTATATATATCTTTAAATATGTCTTTGGATTTATCTTTTAAATATATATATGTTTAAATGTTGATCAAAAGTGTTAAGCAAGCATGTAAAGAATAAATGTGAAATTATTAATATTCTAAATGAAAAAGTTACTTTTTAAGTCAATTTAATTAATATAATAATTCGCGATGCGCACACATTTCCGTTTCACGAGTCATATAGAAACACGTAAAAACTTTAAAAACTGATTTGCCGATGATTAATCAATAGAAGTTTTTCCTTCATTGACTTTTTGACTGTATGTATTATAGCTAGAACTTGGTATTGGCCAAAAGTCACGAAGGATAAATTCAATGACTAAAAAGTAAAGACTTAGGTACATAAATATCATAGATTAATACACAATAATATAGTATGCAAAAAAATCATATCTCCCATATGTGTTAATACATAACCAAAGACGGAAAGAATTGTTTTTAATTGAATTCCAATCAGTCATAAATAAAAGTTCTAATTAAAATCCCAAAATCCTAACTAAAATTTCAAATTTCTCTAATCTCCCATGGTTGCGGTCAAATAACTCTTAGATTAGTGTACTATTTAGAGATTCGGTTTTGAATTAAAATTGATTAAAAAAAATTGGAAAGAATAAGAGCACTAGGAGTCAGGCGCAGAAGATAATAATAGCAATAGTCGAGCAAATAATATACCTATAAAGCGTAAAACTTCTTTATTAAACTTCTATTAAACGCGCTTACATATTTTGGCTCACTTTTGAGCTTTTCTCAGAGATAACACAAATTAACATATGTATATAAACTGTAAATAAAAGTTATCCTGTCATAGGCACCTCTACGTCGAGAATTTAAATGCCAGAATTAAACCCAAAAAGAATGAAAGAAAAAG
>NW_017305938.1:1367775-1368004 GCF_001594115.1 Trachymyrmex septentrionalis
TAAACAAAAATAAGAAAATATTGAAAATATCAAAATAGAGACTATGGAAAACTAATTGATCAAGAAACTTTAAGATTATAATTAATTATCCCGAAAATAAGGACGCTGTGATCACAAAGTACCATATCGCAAATATTACTATGAATAATTCAAAAATCGGTTCTTGATATGTTGGCCAGTCAGTATCAAACATTTTGTGAGTATCAGCGAGTCACTTTTAATTTTTTAG
>NW_017305938.1:1368104-1370094 GCF_001594115.1 Trachymyrmex septentrionalis
TAAAGCTTTTCTCATTATTCGAGATTACACATGGAAAAATGTAACATTAAAATGTTAATCAATTCCAAGAAAATGAAAGTTGAAAAGTAATCAAAAATCAACGTCAGAAAGACTCATTACTGTGTACGAACGACACTGATTGACTAGGCGCGACAACTCTTTTATAACTTATCTATAATCGGAAGGAAGTTTTGGAGAAACCGAGTGTTATGACCAAAAGTTTAATATCTACTCGAAAAGATCGGCTTGGCACCAATTAAACACTATCAATTCGTTATCCTTTATCACTGTAACATCCAAAAAATTCAATCTATTATTCCTTCCATAGTAAACTGAAGCTAATTTAAAATTGATAAATTTTTATGAGTTTTTAATTTAGAAATTTAAATAACAATAGGTATAAAGATTTGATACTAAACCAATGATCGAATATTATTGCAAATGTAGATGACTTGGGACGGTGTAGGTAACTTGAGGCAGCATGTATTTTTATTAAATTTAATCATAAAATCCATTCCCATACACTGTCCATATACTGTCCCAAGTCACTTGCATTTGCGATAATATTTGATTTCTCGCCTTTAAAAGTTAATGTTGAACGTATTTGATATCGTGATCTACATTTGATAAAATAATTACAAAATTGCAAATATTGCATTAATGATGAACTGAAATGCCTATTATTGGCATCAATCTGGAAAAATTAATATAATATTTCCTTCTGTGTATCGGGATTCTTGGGATTCGATAAGTTATTTAATTTTCCTGCATAAATTGATTTTGTAGAGCCTGATATTCAGCTTATTCTCTATTTTGAGGATTGTTCAATTTTAATAACTTACGAGCGTGCAAGAAAGGAAGTAGTTGATTTGACTAAATTATTAGGTCAGTTATCCTCTAACTCGATAATGCAATTGTTTTTGGCGATTGTTAACACTTAGAATAGGTATTGAAAGATAAAGCCTTAGAATCTAAATTAATCAAAATTAAATTTTAAGAGTACACTCTTTAGATTTTATACAATCTGTTTAACTTATTTGAAATGTTATCAAAATCATATAGATCATATAAAATGCTGCATGTTTTTCGAAATGTATTGTTCCGTAGAACAATAATAATAATTATGAATGACCCACGTTGCATCGGATGCATTACAGAAATTATACATATCGCAAATATCACGCATTGATTTATGTGACAGTATACATTTTAGATAATGATTTATATGTTTTTCTTTCATTGGTTTGTATCGCGAAGCTTTGCCTAATTTTTCGCACAAATATCTGGATTTAACTTTAGATATTATAGCAACAGATTTTACATAAATAATTGTTCTCGTTATTCTTATCTGAACTAAATTGATTAGCACATAGTAACTATTATTTATGTCTCAAGATATAAAATTTGACTCTGAATTCTTTAATTAATATACTAAAGTCATTTAAAAAAACGAAATTTATGTGTGTATAACAATTAAAAATATAAATCTGTAACATTAATAACAATTAAAAAATGAAATCGTCAATCATCGATCATTATTTTTAAATCGGCATATCCGCAGCTTTAAATACATCATGAATTTTTGTGGGTTTTAATATAAAAATTTTTTAAATAACAGTGTAAAGACACTAAATAATATTAAATGAATAAATAAAGTTATTAAAACTATATCTCTTAATCATATTTTGAAATCATGATAAATCCAATTAAAGAGCTTTGAATATATCTTTAAATACATCATGAATTTTTATGGGTTTTAATATAAACATTTTTTAAATAATAGTGTAAAGATTATACTAAATAATATATTAAATAAATTAATGAAGTTATTAAAACTATATCTCTTAATCATATTTTTAAATTAAGGTAAAAGCTATTAAAGATGCATATGTGACTTCAGTAAAAAGAAAAATAATGATACAATATCCTAATTGTAAAAAAAGTTTATTCAGTAATGATTAATTTATACGAATTGTATTCGTTATCTTTC
>NW_017305938.1:1370263-1372060 GCF_001594115.1 Trachymyrmex septentrionalis
AATAAGAACCTCGAAAAATAGATCATTCGGAATTATCGTATATTACAATTATTTCTATTATTATAAATGCTTCAAAATATATAATGTATGTCATCTTATCCGTACCAATCTATCTTAGAAATTTTAATAAAGAAAATAATATAATAACTGATATTATTGTGACAATCGATACTCGTATAAGCGATATCCAGAGAAGTTCAGTCGACAATAATATGTATATAATACATATAATACAACAGCCACTAAATAATCATAAGCGCACAAAGGATAGTGAGAAATAGGAAATAGAATTGCATGTAGCAAACGTCGAAAGCAATTAAAAGACGGTTGATGAGTATTTACGTTATTGTCGCTGATGTCGACAATAACGTCTCTTCGTTGGTAATATGCATTATTTACTCGGTACGTCGATGCGATGCGAGTTACGTCGCGACGTGAATATTGTTTTGCGGCTTTTCTTGACCAACCCCTCATGTTTTTGTTGTATGTTGATTTATGAAGTGATGTCAGTAACCAAAACCGAGGCGTCGCTCATTACAAACACGTATACATCGACGCATTAATGCGGACAGGTACTTATAAATATATCACGGCCCAACATATAGTGAATTGCACTTCTTGAATGCTCGATTTGGGACAATACGAAAAATATAATAAATTAATCCTCGAAAGCTATCTTTCTTTCTTAATAAATAATATTATCCTTTTATTTAACATAAATTAAGTATAAGTACATCTTAAATATATATATTTTTAATTTATTTCTATGACTACCAAGAAGGTTATTTTTTCTTATTTCCGTTTTTTTATAATAATATATTTTTATTTACCAATATTTATTACAACATATATTTTTATTTTAATATTATAATACACTTTGTAAAATATATTCTGTAAAATTATAGTGAAGTTACATCCTTTCGACAATTTTGTTTATACCTGCAATTTTCGTGGTAATTCGGTTCTGATATTGATGAATGCAGCATGTCGGTCATGCGGGGATGATCATTATAATTCCATTAAACGACGATAAATGACGATCGTGTTAAGTGACGCTGACTCTGTTTTAATAATTGTCACGTGTATGATACATCGGATACTAAATGCTATTATCTTCGTTTGTCAGACAAAATGCGAAAATGCATGACTTGTCTACGCAGACATATTTTAGAAGAATTACTTGTTAATAATGGATTGTTGCACTTCTGGCGACAGAAAGTATTTTGTTTTTGTATTAAGTTGTTTTTTTTTTAGTTTATATAATATTACTGTTTTCTTTTTCTAATTTATTCTCATTTCAAAAATTATAATTCGAAAATTAATATCATTGTAATAATTAAAAATTTTATTTGACTTGAAGAAAACGTGGATTCAAATATTTTTTTAAAGTGCGCAAATTCTTATATCAAATTTTTTGTTTCTATTTATGTCATTTTCAAAAGGGACAAAATATATACTAAATGTGTTACATATTCTTAAATTCGTTTTCATATATGTTCAGTCTGGATTATCTATATACATGGATTTTTTATACAGCACAAATTTAATTAGCGATATATTTCAATTTCGGATGATTATGGTCCAAAAAAACTCTTCGTTTAATTAATATTGGGATGCGATTAATTAAACATAGCGAATAGCGCAGAGACGAAGTAGAGACTTAATCACGGATAACAAGGTCGACCTGAGACGATAGAAGAAAGAAATAAGCCGGATAATACTGCCGTTCCGAAGATGGCAGTTTCTTAATTATTGAATTTACGTATATGTGTGTGTGTGTATATATATATATATATA